>NW_007231671.1:335967-380230 GCF_000164805.1 Carlito syrichta | reverse complement strand
CTTCCGCCTCAGCCTTCCTAGTAGCTGGAATTACAGGCATGCGCCACCACACCCGGCTGATTTTTTGATTTATTGTAGAGATGAGGTCTCGCTGCCCAGGCTGGTCTCGAACCTGCGGGCTCGGGCAATCCACTCACCTCAGCCTTCCAAAGGCGCGGGATTACAGGCTGAGCCACCTAGTTCACCACACATGACCAAGGTGGGCTAGCCTGTTGGGACCAATTGGCCCCGTGGGGTTCCTCACAGCAGGAAGCTTTGGGGTTGACCAGGCAGAGAGAGCCCCAAGCAACTCCCTGCACCCACATTCACCTCTAGTTCCCATCTCATTAGGCAAAGCAAGTCATGCCATTGCATCTTAAGGGTATTGAGAAACCCAGTTTTCTAAGTATGGAGGGTGGGGGTGGTGTATGAAAGCATGAAAGTATTTGTGATAACTGGGAATGTCTCCATCATGGTCACAGAGTCTACCTGGAGGCCTGATGTACTCAGGTGCTAAGCTTATTTTGTTCCTTAATCATAACCCAAGTGACTCGTGACTTCCTTCAACAGCTTTTTCCAAACTGCTATCAACTGCTTGGTAAACATACTGGGAAACCCGCTGGCACCTTTTTGTGACTTGCGATGGCCAACGGTACTAAGTGACTCACAGGTATGAAAGATCACCTACATTATTGACTTTTCTCTGTATATCATGTTCCAATAAGAGAATCACTGAAGCTCAGGTAAGAACCCATCTAATGCAGCTATGGGTTACTTAGGATTTTGGAGTCAGATTTCCTGGGCACAAAATTCAGATCTGCAACTTAATGATTGCAACTCCACAAATTTACTTCCCCTCCCTGGAAAAAATGTCCACATTGGAGAGAGTATGTCCCTGACACACAGGATATTTTCAGGGCAAAACGAGAAGGCTTTGGAAAGCGTTTGGAGAATCGTCCTGTTAGGGCACACTAAATGTTACCACTGCCACCATGAAGCACGTGGGCAACAGAAAGATTTTTTAAGGAGATTTATTGCCGGGCTCAGTGGCTCAGCCCGTAATCCCACGCCTTGGAATGCTGAGGTGAGTGGATTGCCTGAGCCCACGGGTTCGAGACCCGCCTGGGCAACTTGGTGAGACCTCATCTCTACGATAAACCAAAAAATTAGCCGGGCGTGGTAGCACGCGCCTGTCATTCTGGCTACTGGGAAGGCTGAGGCGGAAGGATCGCCGGAGCCCAGCAGGTCGAGGCTGCAGTGACCGGGAGCGGCCACTGCACTCCAGTCTGGGCGACAGAGTGAGACTCCGACTCAAAAAAAAAAAAAAAAAAAAGAGAAAATTTATTTTGTGCATAAGAAATAGAAAATGGCACAGAAAAATAGCACTCTGGATTTCAAGATTCTGCAAGTTTTCTTTTTATATTTCATCTTAAAGATGTGTGGAACAATTCAGGATTAAGTATCCAAGTGAACACCATACAGGAAAACTTTGGGCCCCCCTTTAGTCCCCACTTTGCCTGGTTTGAAGTCAGGCACCCTTATTGATGTTGTATCCCCCCTACTCCCACCCTGGCAGTGTCCTGCTGCTACCAATCCCTTTCTTACAGTATCATGATCAAGGTTCAGGGGCTGCTTATGAATAAGAACATGTGGTACTCTGTTCTTTGTTTCTGTGTTAGATCACTGAGGATTACAGACTTTAAATCCAAACAAGTTGCCACGAAGTCCCTATGTTTGTCCTTCTTTATGGCTGGGTAATATTCCATTTTTTTATCCAGTCCGCTTTCGATGGGCAGTATGATTGATTTCATGTTTTCGCTATTGTGAATAATGCTGCAATAAACATGCATGTGCAGGTAGCTTTTTTGTAGAATGATTTGAGTTCCTCTGGCTACAGTCCCAGTAGGGGGATTGCTGGGTCATATGGAAGGTTGATTTCTAGTTTTTTTAGAAATCATCATACTGTTTTCCATATAGGATGCAGTAATTTGCATTCCCTCCAGCAGTGTAGAAGAGTTCCCTTTTCTTGCATTCTTGACAGCATCTGTTGTTTGTTTTATTAATGATGGTCATTCTTACTGGGATTAGGTGGTAAATCCAAGTTTTCGAAGCAAGTAGCCAGAAATGATAAAGTGTAGCCAGTCGGCCCAAAGAAATGCCCAAGGAAGGGGAAGTGGGATCAAGGCAAGTAAAGGGCATTGCCTACGTCTGTGCATGTATATGTGTGTATATGCTACCATAGTGTATGAGTCTTGGTGCAGAGACTATATGCATCTATGCTTATATAATAAAATAATTTAAATGTTATACAAGTTAATGGCATATGATGGACAATCAAGAACGAGAGGAGTTTTGCAGGACAAGCACTATGACATATTTTTAGTTGACAATTGATAGAAAATTATATAATCTCTTCAATGTTAGCTTGACAATTAGTTCCTGAAATGCTTTTTGAGGATGGCATTTGAGACTCAGGTCAAGTTAAAATAAGGTCATAGGAGAGAATGAAAAAAATATAAACAGATAATCTACTCAGGATCGAATATCATCTGAAACCCACTTCATATAGATGAAAATCCATGAAAACTCATTTCATGCTTCTGTAAAATTGCTTTCAATTATTTCAAGGATTAGTAAACTCTAAGAAAAGTTAATAGAACAGCCTAGTGCAACCAAGATTTAACAGGATGACTAAAATTAGCTTTTAAAATGAATACTGCATTTTTGAATTAAGAAATTGGACAAAGTCCTACTGAGGCTTATCTGAGTTTGGCTTTGAGCCTGCAAAAGTACTTATTATGGTCAACCTCTGCTACTGAAACATTTATTATGGCTGGATGGCGTGAGATTTGGTCAACGAGAAAGACGTGTATAATTGCATTTACTCTTCATGCTTACATTTTTTATGGTATTATAATTCAAAATAGTCATTTTGCTTCAGGACAGATTTCTCTATCCCCTGTCCCATGTATAATTTTCAGGCAAAAATTTCATTAAGAATGTGTAGAGTTAGATTAAGCTTTAGAAATGTTTTATGTACCAAAGTCCAGATCAAGAAATAGACACGAGTTTCACACAAGAAGTCCCTCATCCTTCTTGCTACCACCAAAAGTAACCGTTATCATCATTTATAACAGCATACATTAATTTTACCTATCTTTTAACTTGGTATAAATAGAACTATACTGTACATTATGGGTTCTTGTGTTTTGAGATTATGTTTTGAGATCCAATCATGTGTTGCACATAGTGATACTGTGTTCATCCTCATTGCTGTATACTATTCCATCCCATGAACATATCACAACTGGTTTGTCTGACGTACTACTGATGGGCATTAGGATTTCAGGTCTGAGCTATTTTGCAGAGTGACACTATAAATTTTGAAATATCTTTTTAGATTAAATTTTAGATTCGGGGGATACAAGTGCATGTTTGCTACACGGGCATATTGCATATAGTAAGTTCCCTACACGTTCATAAGTTCAGTTTGTTTATAAGTTCAACAAAGTTAGCCTCAGTACCTGACTAACACAATTGGCTCTGTAGTGCTGTACTGTAATAGGTTTATAATGCTTTTCCCACAAATAATGCATATAAAACAAACACACACGCAAAAAAATTTTAATCTTTTAAAATACAGTTCCTTGAAAAGTACTGTGCAGTACAACAGCTGACATGCAGGACTGGCATCATGTTTGCATCTTTGAGAGTTCGCAACTTGAAGGTTTGTATATAGGGGACTTACTGTAGTGGTGGGGATGGGACTTCAGGTGTCCCCATTCCCCAAAGAGTGAGCATTGCACCCAGTAGGTGGCTTCCAAATCTCCTTGCCACTTCCTTTAATGTCTCCAGTGTCTATTAATTCCATCTTTACATCCATTTACCTCCTTAAGTATCTATTAAGGAACATGGATATGCCTTTCAATAATTCATAGTCTAGAACGTATTCTAGAACTGGAATTCCTGGGACATAAGGGCTGTGTATGTATGTGGATATTATATTTTATATAAAATGTATATTATATATATGTTTTTTATTTTCTGACAGTAGACACTGCCAAGTAATTTTGCAAAGAGGCAATAACATTTACATTCCCACCAACAGAGTATGAATGCTGATGACTTAAATCTTTGCCAGCATCTGTCACTGTCTTTTTCTTTCTCATTTTAACCATGCAAGTCCCCAGCTTACTTTTTCTTCCTCAAAACTGCCTGGGTTACTCTTTGCCTTTGCATTTCCACACAAAGTTTATCATGAGCTTTCAAGTTTTCACAAAATCTGCTGAGCTATAGGCTGGATTCATACTGCCTCTACACACAGCTTCATAATAGTGAGCCTTCCAGCTTGGAATAATGGTAGTTCCTTCCAGACACACCTAGGTCTTCTATTATTAGGTTTCCCATTTCCTCGTAGAGGTCTGCCACATCTTTGGTCAGATTTATTCCTCAGTATTTGTTTTTATGCTATGATAAACGATATTTTAAATTTTCATTTTCTATTTGTTTATCCTTGAGATATAAAAAATACTACTGATTTTTATTTGTTGGTCTTTTTATCCAGTGATTTTGACAAATGTCCTTATTAATTTGAATACTTTGTCTATAGGTTTCAAAGGGATTTTCTATATACACAAAGATCTTCACTTTGAATGATGATGCATTTTTAACCTTTAAAACTTTCTTCTGATTGTACTCTCTCCTGTAACGTGATGGATAAAAGCAGTGACAGGAGAATCCTTGTCTTGTTCCCATTTTCAGGAAGAAAGCGTTCCATAATTCATCATTTGATGGAGGATATTTTTTGGCTACTCTATTAAAGTAAGAGATTTCCTTCTAATCCTAGTTGGCTAAAAGTTCTTATGATGTGTGTCTATGGAACTTTCAAATGTTATTTTGCAATGCTGAGATTATCTTATGACTTTTCTTTTTATTTTCAAACAATATGGTGAATTACACTGATTAACTAGTCAGTGTGTAAACTCTTGCCCTTCTGGTACAAACCTCTTGGTGGTTGCAATAAGTTATATGTCTTTATTACAGCTGAATTTATTTTGCTAATATTTACTTGGGATTTCACTTGTATTTTCATGAGAGAGGTTGGGTTATAATTTTCTCTTCTTTTTATGTCCTTCTTGGGTTTTGTATCAAGGTTAAGCTAGTCTTGTAAAACTCATCTGCAAGTATTCCTTCTTGTGTGCCAGGAATTTGTTTGTTTTCCTAGATTTATTGATTGGGAGTTTTGATGGACAATTAAAGATTGTATATATTTAAGGTGCATGAATTGATGCTTTGGTTTACAGATACATTGTAAAATAGTTACTACATATCAATCACCTCATATGGTTATCTGTTTGTTTGTTTATTTGTTTGTTTTGGGTGAAAATGCTTGAGATTTATTCTCTCAGCAAAATTCTAGTATACAATGCATTATCATTAAATATAGTCACAAGGGTGTGCTTTAAGTCTTTAATGGCAAGTTTACACCCTGTGACTCTGACCAGTTTCTCCCCATTTCTCTCACCCCAGCCTTTGCTCACCACTCTTTCACTCTGTTTTTGTGAGTTCAACATTTTAGATCCCACATACAAGCGAGATCATGCAATCTCTGATTCGTTTTAGTTAGTGTAATGTACAAGAGTTTTCTTTATGAGAACATTTTCAATAATGGATCCAATTTATTTAGGGGTATTCAGATTTTTTAATTCTTCCAGAGTCATTTTGATCAGTTGTGTTTTTCAGGGAGTTTGTCTATTTCCCCTAAAACACCCTTATTATCTTTTCAATATCTTTGGATGTCTTGTTTTTCATTTCTGGTGTTATTTATTCTTTCTATGCTTTTAAATTAAGTTTCATTAAGGCTTATCTATTTTATCTTTCATTTAAAAATATTAATTGGTCTGGAGGATTTTCTCCATTATTTGTTTGCTTTCTGTCTGATCAATTTCTTCACTTATGTGTATGACTTCTTTCCTTTTGCTTTCTTTACAAGTGACTTAACAAGCTCTTTCTATGTTTTTCAAATGGGAGCTTAAGTCATTCACTTTTTGACCTTTTTTCTAGTATATTCCTTCAAAAAATATATATTTCCTTGCAGGTACTGCTCTATCTGTATCTCCCATATTTTGATATGTATGTCATTAGGTCAACACATTTTCTAATTTCCATTTCAATTCTACCTTGACAGAGGAGCTATTTGGAAGCTTCTTCCTTATTCTCCAATCAGTTGTATATATTATATTTATCATTTCACTGCTTACTTATATCTTAACTACAATATGGGAAGAAAATATACTGTAAACTATTTCAATCTTTTAAGACTTATTAATGTAAATTTTGGTAGGTTTACATGTGCTGTTAAAATGAAATTTTGTTCTGTCATTGTTAGTTATAGTAGTCACTATATTATAATTAGAACAAGTCTGTCAATATTGTCCAATCTTCTTTTGTCTTCTTTTGTTACCTATTGAGACAGATGTGTTAAACCCTCCCATAATGATTATACTTATCCCCTTTCATTTCCATTTACTTTTACCTCATATTTACATGTTTATTTTATTTACTTAATTTACCATGTATTTATATCACTTATATTTAAAAATTGTTAGATATTTATAGTTGTTATATTTTCCTGTTTATCATAATAAAATATCCTTTCTTATCTCTGTTTATGCTCTGTCAATGCTTTTTCCCTTGACATCTACTTTGCCTGATATTGAAAGGGAGCACTAGCTTTTCTTTAGTTAGTGAGGATATGGTCTACTTTTTTCTCATTTTTTTACTTTAAAACTTTTGTGTACTTCTATTACAGTAATCACCTACAAGCAAATATAGTTAGATTGTGTTTTCGTACTTACTTTTGGACTTATCTAATCTTGCATTTTTTCTTATCTAATCTTGGGCTTTAAATTGTAATATTTAGCTCTTGCAAGTTTAATTCAATTACTGATATATTTTAATTTATTTATATCATCTTATTTTCCATTTTCCTGTTTGACCCATCAGCATTTTCGTCTTTCTTTTTCTATTTCTTTCCTTTTTCAAGTATTTATTAGTTTCCTTTTCCCCTCTATTGTGTTGTTATTTATTATTCTCTAGAGTTAATACCTCCTCAGACATGATACTTCTTAAGGTTTTATCAACTGATAGGATTTAAAATTCTTTCTCTTCCTCTGACCCTTTTGCATTATTGTTGTGTTTTAACTCCTATTATTTTTAAACCCCAGAGGACCTTATCATTGCATTACTGTTTTTGCCTGTAAAAGTTTATGTTTACCCACACATTTGCTCTCATTACTCCTCATTCTTTCTTGCATTTCCGTGTTTCTATCTGAGGCCATTTCTCTTCTCCTGAAGGGCCCATTTCAGCATTCAAGGACATGTTTTGCCTCTCCAATGCGGTTTGTCTAAAAATATCTTTATTTTGCATCCATTTTGAAAGGATTTTGATGTACATAGGATACTAGGTTAAGAGTTTTTTTTTTTGAATTACAAATATTGACTGTGTTTAAATGTTGAAAGAGAGGTCTTTCTGAAGGCTTATTCTTTGCTTCTTTAAAGAAGTTTTTTTTTCTAACTGCTTTAAAAGTCTTTCTACTTTGCTTTTGGTTTTCAATACTTTTACAAAGATCTGCCTTAATGTGCCTGTCTTTATATTTTTTCTGTGTAGGTTGCCTATGCTTCTTGAATCTGTAAGTTGATTTCTTGTATCACTTTGGAAACATTCTCCACATTTATTCCCTTAAATGATGTTTTTGTCTCATTTCCACCTTTTGCTATTTCTGAAACTGCAGTTATGCATATTGGAATATTTTATTGCATCTTTTTCACTTTTTTCTTTTCTTATTCTTTTTTTTCCTCTCTTTGACTCAATTTTCCTCTGATTCAATTCCTTTCTACGATTCAGTTCAATTTTCTATTCATTGATTTTTTTTTATTGATTTGCTCTTCTCTTGTAGACCAAATTATGAATTGTTATTGTGTGTTTTTTTCTATTTCTAAGATTTTCAGTTAATTCTTGTTACAGATAGAAGCAGTCTGTTAAAATTCTACAACTCAATCTTTTTCTCCATCTTTCTCTTTGTTTTCTTTATCATAAGAAACAGATGTTTTAAAGTACTTGCTTCTAACTCCAGTATTTGGATCACCTGTAGATCTACTTCTTTTGTTTAATTTTTCTCTTAGATTCCATCATATGATTTCTTTTCTCAGAGTTGCTAGAAATATTTAATTGAATAACAGCGTCTTTATAAACTTTCATATGCTCATGATGACTTTACTTTCTTCAGAGAATATTCACTCTTTCCTCTGCAAGGTAGTGAAGGACTGGATGGTCATTTTTATTTGACTCAATTTGAGATGAAACTGACTCCCAGCTGGAGTGCAGACTCTTAACATTTCTTCTACTTTTGACTTGATCATATTCTGGGCAGAACTTTCTAAAGCTTCCAACTCAGAGTCTGGAGGATTTATCAAGCCTCTTCCTCCTGTTTAATCCTCTACTGTAGTTCTTGGACCTGCACTGCTGAAATTTCTGTTCTGCTTTTCAGGGGTTCTTTCCCACCTATACTTGCTGCTTCAGGATCTCTCAAATATCTCTAGGGGGGATAAAATACACGGAGGAGAGATAAATGGGAAATTCCCGTACCGTCTGCTTGATTTTGCTGCTAACCTAAAACTGCTCCAAAAAATAAGTGTATTAAAAAAAAATACACACACACACAAAACACCAATGTGGCAAGCTCAGTTCTCTGCCCTCCTCACTGACATATTGGCCTTTCAAGTTTCCAAATGTGTCCTTCCAGCTTCAAAGGACCACCCAAGATGCTGCTGGTTCCTCTGAGCTCAGTGGCAGTCTCCTACTAGGGAAAACCCTGCAGTTTCACCTTTTTGGATGAAACCTAGATGAAGCAAATGTCTCCAGGGTAAAAATGTTGCCAAATGCTGGTTGGTCAACCTCCATCAGTGCCCCATCCTTGGGATCTTAATCCCCCTAGTCAGTAGCTCTTCCAAGGCTTTAAACAGATGTATCCATGGATATTTTATCCAGTTTTTGAAACTTTGTTTTTCTTGTAAGGAGTAGAAGTCTTCCCCCAAGCTATTCTGTTATACCTGAAAGTAAAATTTCTCCTAAGTTACACCACTGTTAGAAACCTTATTTTGTACTTTGTGGAGTAAATTTAGTATGTTTAAAAGTACATGGGTTTAACAATACATTTCTCTTAAAAATTTCACTTGCCTACATGAACAGCAGACAAACACTTTTATTCTTGAATGACTAAGAATAGATTAGAAAGTACATGGAAGGTAGTCACACATTTAAAATATTTATTACAATGATGTTTAAATGTTGGTACAGATTTCAACACTAAAGGAATTGTGTCTTTAAGTAATCTTGTAATTTTCATATTGTAATATGGATAGGTTATAGAAGATTTAACTATATCCCAATGAAGAAACAATATATTGTAACTAGATTCTTTAAAAAAGTCTTCAGAAAGTTGGTGCGCATATTGGTTAAAGTTAGGAAAATGGATTGCGCTGGACAAATAAAAATAAACCAATCAGTATGAAATAAAATGAAATATAATACTTTGGTTCCAAATTGATGGATGCAATGAATAACATCGTATTTAATTATAACTCAAAGTATAGCAAATATTCATGTCCACACTCATATAAATAAATGACAAAATAAATAAATAAATGATGGAGTGGAGAAATGCCTTGTGCAGATGAATTTCAAATACTTCATGCAGATACTCCTAAGGAGGTAGAGCATGCAGGGACCCCTTAAACGTGTGCTGTGCAGAGTGACATTTTTCCAAAGAGTACAGTTTGGAAATGGGGAAAGAGAAAGGCAAACTTTCACTAGGAAAATCCCAACAAACACTCTCTCAGTCAGACAATCAGGGTCGCCATCAGCAATAATCATTCAAATTGGCAATAGGCACCCTGGATATGATGTGGTGAGAAGGACACTCTGTGGTCTTCCTCCCAAAACATCAGTTTTACCATAAGAGAAACATCACACAAACCCCAACAGAGGGGCACGGTACAAAAGATCTCTGACCAGTGCCCTCAGAATTGTCGAGGGCATTCAAAGCAAGTCGTGTCTAAGAACCTCACATTCTGGTGGAATCGACAGAAACATGACAGTCAAACATAATGTGGTGTCCTGGACAGGATCCTGGGACAGAAAAACGACACTAAGTAAAGCCTAAGGAAATCTGAATAAAACGTGACTTCAGTTATAACAATGTACGAATATTGGGACAAGCATATGATAGTAACGAGTGATGCTAACAAAAGAGAAAACTGGAATCAAGGTGTGTAGCAACTCTCTGTCCTCTCTCCTTAACATTTTTGTGAGCTAATACTATCCTAAAATGTAAAGAATCAATTTAAAAAATAGTTTGGTTTCTTATACCTTTTGAAACTTAGAACTGAGGAAAATAACGATAAATCATGCCTGTGCTTCCTATTCCCAATACAACATAGCCTGACATAATGGTCAGGTAGCTGGTTGCAAGGCTGAAGTGAGTTTCTGATCACATGTAGTATTTTACTACTTGTCAGTAAATCTGAATAAATTATATGTACAGAAACTGTATAAGACCAAAGTCAAGCAAAACTGATTATGTTTGTACTCTAAAGTTAACCTATAATTTCAACAAATATGCTTCGTACCTTGGGTATGCAGGCAATTTGGTAAAAGTGATAATTGAATTGAGAAAAAAATGCGTGAAATATGTTAACTTTGCAAACATTTTAATATGGTCCTAACTATATGTTACTTCTAGCTTGGCAATTCTTCCTCTCACCTTACAAGATCTCTTTGTATAGATATTGTCAAGTAGAATGTATGCAGCATATTTTTTTTGTTAAGGTTTCCTCTGTCTTTACAAATATATATTATATTGCAATAGCAAAGTCTATGTTTTAGAGTGGTTTTGCATTTTTAAAAAATGAAAGCAAAACTGATCTGAGTTAAGCTCTCGTCTGTAATGATCATCGTGATGACAATTTTGGAATAGTGGAAATTTCAGCACCATTGTGCTTAGTCTAATCACTTCTTTTAATCATCTTTAGGCCATTTCCTTGTACAATTAAGTTTTTGTTCATTTTTATCATTTTTAAATATTTCAAGAAAGAGTATAAAACTATTTAAATTTAAGACAAGCACAGCACTTAAAAACAAGGAAAAGATTTATAACGTTTACTGTATTTGCAAAGTACATGGTGAACTTAGACAAATCCAATATTCCCTTTACTAATCCTATAGTCACTTCCTTCCAAACTCTTATGCCCTCCTGTCTCTTTATAGTCAAGTCTAAGATATCATCTAATTAAACTTATCAAACTCTAGTCACTGGGAAAACAAATTCACCACATTCAATGTATTTACTAATTTAAATTCCTCTGCACAATATCTTTACTGACAGCCAATATCTCTTCATCTTTATGGGTACTCACAGGAGCTTAACATATTTTTTTTCCCCTCCAGAAAAACAATCTTAAAAAAAGACTCTTCTGAAAGGACTAGACACAAAGATGTTGACATGTAATGCCTCCAGGCAATGTAATTTATGCTTGGGGGAAACGCCCAGTGTTGGGTTCTGACCATCAATATTTCTGAAAAAAAGGAAAAAGTATAGACTTTACAACCAAACAGTTTGCTTTTTTGGTATACATTATCAAATAAAAAGAGTGAGGTTGAGTAATTACGCAGCCTCTAGCAACTTACATCAAAAATGGAAATAACTACAGATTCAAAAATAACTTCCAGGCCCATCAGTCAATCAAATAAGGGTGCTCCTGAAAAAAGATCTAAATATCTTAGTCACAACAAAGACAACTATTTTCAGAGAGGGCACTGCAGACAAAAACACCGCCTGCAGCTGCAACCGGCCCTGCCAGGGCTAAGACTGTCTTGGGAGTAAAACGAACTCAGTCGCCTGATTCTCCAGCGAGAGTACGGGCCAAGCAGACCATTTTTAGCCAGCCACAACTGTCCAGGGAGCCTCGGGGCACAGAGGTTGCACAACTGCACCCTTGAATAAACACATATTTGGATTAGTGTCATAAAAGCACGCACGGCTGGCTTTTCTCCAAAGCCCCACGTCTCGGCTGCTGGGATCAGGAAATAAAGCAATGCATTATATGGTAACCGGTGGGGGCGGGTAAAGAGAAGAAGCCACCCAAGCGCTTGCTGCATAAGCCATAAAGCCACCGCAGGGACTCTGAGCATCCACACAGGGTCCATCAAGCCTTTGTCTGCCCGAGAGGACCCCCCCGTGCCTGGTGCTAAGTAGAGAGAGCTGTTGGCTAGGTGACTGCCAGTGAGAAGATGGGGAGCAGGTGCGTGAACTTCTTGGGGCTGGGAAAGTTGCTCAGGTCTGGAGCCCAGTCTAAAGGCCCTGGTGAGTCATTCACTACACACTGTTACCTGGAGTCCAAGGAAAGGCTCTGTGCCAGTCGATCCTTGCACCCCTTTCGAGAATTTTGAAAACTGGGAAAGAGCTGATTGCATCTCCTTTGAAAGTGAAATCATCTTGCAAAACAACTTTGGTCTTTGAACACAATATACAATGGATGCTGTCATTTGCAATGGGAACCAAGGAACTATGACAGAAAAGAGCCATGTCACTGGTCACGATAGCACAGGGGCCGTTTTGGAGGAAGACGCCAGGCAGGGAAGAGAAGCCAAGGCTTCCCCTTCATCGGACCACTCGGGTTGTAGGAGGACTCTGGAGAAACGGGTACTGGCATAAGCACAGGGCAATGTCATCTGTTCCTCATACACCCCTACGTGAGCCTCCAGCCTAAGCCCCCTTGCCTGGTCTTCCAAAACTTTGGTGAATAAGTTTCCGAGGGCATTCATAAGTGACAGACACACTTCCAAGTACCGTCCCCCAGAAGACTCGATCCATGGCATATCCTGCTTGATTTAGATAAAGTAATTCAGCAGTTCTTTACTTCACGTGCTCATTTCTTCACCTAATGCCTACTGATTATTTACAGTATGCCAGGTGCTTGATCCATCTGTTCAAAACACAGAACACACTGGAGGTCTGACTTCCGTTCATTCACAGGCATGTGGGTCAAGCACACATAAAAAGAGGTCATTAAAATAGAGCTCTGGTTATGACATGGTGGCTATTTGTACAGGGAATTGAAAGTCACTAGCTAATACAGTCAACTCGACAAAAATAAGATGAATCCTTCTTGAGACGTGTCACCTATGCAAAGTCTTCAATGTGATCATTCATGAAACCACTGAGGACCTCTGTGTTGTCTTGCAAAGCTGCAGGTGCTCTCTGATTAGGAGAAATATTTTCCAGTTGCCGATTTATTGGTCTATAGACCTTCTATCCCATCCCAGGCCGTTCTCCTGAGGATGGCGGAAATTGAATAACCATTGAGGACACACAACGTAATAAAGTGACTATGACTAGATATACAGTTGAGTGCATGTTTCCTTGCTCTGTTAGCCGAGAGGGCCCAGAAGCAGTGACAACCCAGCAGCAACGAGCACACTGGGTGCCCTGCTCCTGGCTTCTAACACCATCCTCCAACAAGAGAAGCCCTCGTGTTTTTGGAACTATAACTATTCTAAATAAAATGTTTATTTAAGAAAGAACATAAACATATGATTCTCTGCTCTTTTCTCTGTGATGGAGCAGGAAGAGTAGGAAGGAAAGGGTGGTGGTCATTCAGGTGGCAAGAAGGAAGGGAGTGTGAGAGCTCTCTTTCTCCTCTGTCCTTTTGAGCTATGTGTGCCTGGAAGGCGCAGGGGATCTGGGAGGGCATCTGGCTTGAACACACTGAGCAGGGAAGTGGGAATTTCAAATGGCAGAGGAAGAGCCCTGAATCCATTGTCAAGAGTTGGCATGCCTGGTTCCTGCAGTGGTGACTCTGAAATTTCTTTCCATCTAGAATGAAACACACGTAACACGTACTCTCACCAAAGAAAGGGGCATGATTTTTTTTTAAGTGAGATTTGTTTCAGAATCATCTCTTGCTCTTTCTGAATACCCAGTGACATCATGATCATGGTCATAAAAATACAGCAGAAGCAAGAGAGACATATCATCTTTTGTCCACACTTAGACAAACAACGGACACTTAGAAAATTTCAGGGTGTTGCTGTCAAGGACAGAGGCCACCACCTGCATCAGCCGCGGCAGCCCGAGGTTAAACCCTAAAATGGAATCCCTCTGAGTCAGGGTCTCTGCCCACTAAACCAGCCTGAAGGTGAACCCGGGTCAAGGAACGGTCTCAGGAAATGAATCACCGGCCTCCTCCTCGCTCACAGAGGCTCCGGCCTAGTCGCCCTCTGAGGCTGAACTTGCTTTCTAGTCTCAAGCTACCTCTGCCTGCCCAAACTCCTTGGACTCCCCCGGCATGATGGCATCTCTCTGTGCCAGCCCAAGCCTGGGTTTGTCTTCTGACAGAGGGATTTTGTCCTGACATTCAACCTTCCCAGCCTTGATCGAAGGAAGCCTCCATGACGAGGAAGTCCCATGGCCTGACTTGTGTGGTTTCTGTCTTCCAGGTGGAGTCAGACACCTTTCAGATCCATGGAGATGAAGAGGCAAGCGTCCACTCTCCAGGGTGGTATCAGAGAGCAAGGGATCTGTGCTGAACGCCGAACGGTTAAGAGCAGGTAGGGCTTGGTTGGAAAGAGCTCAGAAGCACCCAGAGTGTCTTAGACTCCCTGCACGTGCTCCTGGAAACAGCAGCATAATCTCTCCCAAACAGGGCTTGTCCAGCCCCCACAGGGAATCACTGCTGGTGGAATCACTGCTACCTGTGAGAGCACCTTGCCCCACAGATGTGCTGAGCACAGGAAACCAGACCACATGCATCAGGGCAGAGTGTGGTCAGATATCACCGTCCCTCCACGCTGACTGGAAGCTAGCCACTCTTCCAAGCCTGGGTGTGATGGAAGGGCCACCATCAGGGCAGCATGTGGTCAGATGTCACAGTCCTTCCACGCTGACCAGCAGCCAGCCACTCTCCCAAGCCTGGGTGTGATGGAAGGACCAATATCGGGGCAGCATGTGATCAAATGTCACAGTCTTTCCATGCTGACTGGCAGCCAGCTGCTCTTCCAAGCCTGGGTGTGAGGGAACGGTCACCTCTTACCCAGGCCTGACATTGCCCGGTTCAGTAACTGACATGATTCAGGAACCAGTAGGTGCCTTTTGCAACGTGTCCAGGGCAGGGGGCTGTGGGATCCTCCTCAGTGCCTCTGCCATTTTGTTGTCATTGGGACAAGGCGGAGTCAGCAGTTCAATATTAGGAGCGTCACTCCAGGCTATCCTGGGGGTGGAGCACTGCCCTGGATGGACAGAGCCAGAACCTCAGAGTGGGACTGGAGCCTCTGGATTTTTTGATGTCTCAGATTGAGAGCCACTGACCAAGATCTTGCTATTCCTGATTTCTGAATGTCTGTTGGTAAAGGGGTGTGTGTGTGTGTGTGTGTGTGTGTGTGTGTGTGTGTGTGCGCGCGCGCGCAATTGTGGATTTTTCCTGGGTGTGTTGAAACAGTAGAGGAGGTGGAGCAGTTGCCAAGAAAATAATATGCAGACTAATGAGAAAATGGTAATTTGCCCAAAGTACATCTCAGGCCATCACTGAGCATTTCATTGCTTTTTTAGAATTTGCCATTAGAGAAACAGATGCAATAGGCATCTCTGACCAGTCTTCCATCCACTCAACCCATCTGTATGACTTCCACAAACTCCTCCTTGTGTCTCTATATCTAGTGTCGCCCCCTTCCCCCAGGTCAACCACGTCTGCCCACAGCCACCAGAGTGATCCTTGCAAGACCCGAGCCAATCAAGGCATGGACCGTCAAGAACTCACATCCTTCAAGAACTCACCTTCACATCACTGTAACGTGCTAGTCTCTCAGTATGGCTAGGGGATGCTTATGATGCTTACGTCTGTTATTATAAACTAGCATGGGCTTCCTTCCACCACCAACTCCCCGCCCCCCGAAACACACACCTCATTTCGAACCTATCAAGTACTTGAAGTTGCCTGAACAAACCAGGGTCTCTCTGCACAGGCTACTCTCATCCCGGGGAAGTCTCTTAGCCCTTCCCTCCTTTCTGCCCATCACCCTCATGTCCAGTAATTTCTGTTTTGCCAATTGAATGCCTTGCATCAGCCTGAACCCTGGGTTGCTATTTGCAAAGGCCACCTCTTGGCCATCCCTGGGGGAGCGAGGGCTCTTGGGCTTTATACGTCAGACAGTGTGTGTACACGGTGGCCGTAGCCCTATTGCCCAAACCTCTCATGCCTTCAGGAATCTCCAACTCTTCTCACAGCACAGCACACTACAGGTGACTGGCTGGTGTCCATTAATCAACAAATGAGGGCAGAGAAAGAGATGAACTGACTGGCAGATAAGACAGGATTTTTCCCTACTCACTAGGATTTCGATACCTCACTGATTATAGTTACTGTTTTTTAAAAAATTATTTCAATAAGTGGAAATTTTCAAAGTTCACCCTTACTCTATCTTTCAGGATGAGCAATTCTACTTTTTATTAAGTATGTTAAGTTGCTAAGTGAGAATCTTTGTCTGCCTATGGCTACATATGATCACATATCTGGGCCTTAGTGAAGAAAGTGATCATTTCAAACTTTTCAACAAGGATTGAAACAGGTGCCGTGGAGAGATAGGAAGTCTCAACTCAGACATGTTGCTGAGATGGTAGTTGTGTGTCATGTCACTTGTAGGAAGATCTGAAGCTTTCTTTCACTATTTAGCTAACAAAACTTGGATAATAAAAAGCAGATAAAATATACCTGCAGGAACCCTTTTCCAAAATGAGACTTCCTTTGAGGACGATTCTGGGAAAACAGTGAGTCCTTCACGGTGACATAAGGGGTCCTCTTTGGCGTGAGAAATTCTGACTAAATCTGTCATTTACCTGGTGAAGCACTTGTTCTTAGGCAATCATACTCTTCCTCAGCCTAAAATATTGTATCGAACATGTTCTTCAACTGTTGTGTTAAATATTCCAGAATATCATTCCACATACTGTTTACAAGGTGCCATGAGTTATTTAAAGCCACCACATGACTTGAGTTACTTTCGGCATTCTGTGTTCATCTCTTAGGACTGAAATAATCTTACCTAATTCATCCATTTGGGATAATGTTTATAATGTGCAGTGAGGATCCCTTCTAGAGTAAAACTGATAAAGCAGGACTGACTGTGTTGGCGGGGCTGAGAGACATTTTAGTAGACACTGACCATAGACATTGAGCATGCAGACACAGACTGACCATGCAGATACTAACCATATGTGCTGACCATAGATGCTAACCATGGACACTGGCCATGCAGACACTGACTGACCAAGAAGATGCTTACCATAGACACTGACCATACAGATGCTGACCACGCAGACAATGACCACAAACACTGTCCATGCAGACGCTGGCCATGCAGACACTGATCATGGAGACGTTGACTATAGAAACTGACCACATAGACACTGACCATGTAGACACTGACCATGCAGACACCAACCATGCAGATACTGTCCACAAACACAGTCCATGCAGACATTGATCATGCAGACTCTGATCAAGCAGATACTGACCATGCAGTCACTGAACATGCAGACACTGACCATGTAGACAGTGACCATAGACACTGACAGCAGATGTCGACCATGCAGACATTGATCACAAGCACTGTCCATGCAGACACTGACCTTGCAGACATTGACCATGCAGACACTGATCAAGCAGACATTGACCATAGACACTGACTGAGTACACACTGACTGACCATGCAGACATTGATCATGCAGATGCTGACCATGAGACACTAACCATAAACACAGTCTATGCAGGCATTGACCATGCAGACTCTGATCAAACAGATACTGACCATATAGACACTAACCACGCAATGATGACCATGACGACACTGACCATGTAGACAGTGGCCATAGACACTGACTGTGCAGATGCTGACCATGCAGATACTGACTGACCACAAAAACTGTCCATGCAGATACTGACCAAAAAGATACTGATCATGGAGACATTGACTATAGAAAGTGACCATGTAGACATTGACCATAGACACTGACCATGCAGACACTGACCATGCAGATACTGACCACAAACACTGTCCATGCAGACATTGACCAAGCAGACATTGATCAAGCAGATCTGACCATGCAGTCACTGAACATGCAGACACTGACCATGCAGACAGTGATCATAGACACTGATTGTGCAGACACCGACCATGCAGACACTGACCACAAGCACTGTCCATCAGACACTGACCATGCAGACACTGATTGAGCAGACATTAACCATAGAAATTGACCATGCAGATGCTGACCATGCAGACACTGGCCATAGACAATAATCATGAACATGCTTACCATGCAGACAGTGACCATAGACACTGACCATAGACACTGACCCATTCACAGGCAATCTTGGACAAGTATTTAATTTCTTCTGTCATTAATCAGCATGCACTGAGGTCCAACAGGGGAGAATCATGTTTGTATTTAGAAAGATTTTTGAGTTGCCCTTTGCAGATGAATAAAGCAGTATGGGATGGTGGAAACAACATTGGCTTTGGAGTCAAAAGATGAACCATGCCGGAGCCACACGAGAGCTTGTGATTTTATGTTGAACTTTGATTTAGGAGGAAAGAATGAGAGTCTGAAGCTAACAACTATTTTCCTGAGAGATTTTGTGAGATCCTGAATACAGGCAGACTCACCTTGGGGCAGGGGTAACCACATATGGAAAAGGGTCCATGGGCCATACCCCCTCTGCTCAGAAGCTCCCACCACTCCTGTATCCTGAGCAATGTCATTTTCAGGTCTCAGACCACCATAGGTAAAAAGTAGGTAAGAAGAATGTAACGTACAAATAGTGTGCTGTGTAGGCGGAGTCACTTCCCTCCTTGTCGCTTACCATTCAGTCTCCTACCCCAGGGACAACCACTGTCATCAGGTTCTGTGTTTACATCCACGGAACATTCATGCATGCAGAGGAAGAGTGCTGAGCATCATTGCTGTCTACACAAGTGATGACAGGGTACGAGAGAACCCACAAAAACCCAGAATTTATTGATATTTATTGATTTAAAAAATTGTGTATTTATTCTTTTAAAAATTTTTTTGCCAATTGGTATTCATTTATTCTTTTCCATATGTATTTTATTTTAAAGATGTGGGGTACAATTCGGGATTAGGTATACAAGTGGACATCATACAGGTAAAGTTTGGGCCTCCCTTTGGTCCGCACTTTACCTGGTTTGAGATCAGGTATCCTTATTGATGTTGTGCCCCACCCTCACCCAGGCAGTATCCTGCTACTGCCAATCCCTTTCTTATAGTATGATGGCTAATTAAAAAAAAATTTTTGTTTTTTGCAAAGACGAGTTCTCGCTATGTTGTCCAGGCTTGTTTTGATCTCCTGGGCTCAAGCAATGTTTCTGCTTTGGCCTCCCAAAATACTGGGATTACAGGCATGAGCCACTGCATCAGGCAATTTTGTTTTATATTTGAACATCTTCCCCAATTTAAGTTGATAAAAACCTCTTCCATGTTTCTTCCTAATATTTTTGCAGGTTTTTATATTTAAATGTTTGCTTTTTTTCAAAACTTATTCTGATGTAAAATTGAAGATAGGAATCTATTATTTTTTCAGGTCCTCAGCATCATTATTTGAAAAAATATTTTCTCAGTGGTTTGAAGTGTCTTGACGGCATTTTAAATTAGTTGATAAACATACAGAAACACTATGGAGGTGTTTAAAAATATTTGTTTCTACTTATTTTAAACTTAAAAAGAAGATATAAAAGAGCAACAGATTGATTGCAATCCAACATTTTAGCTTCATATGGCAAAAACACCATAAATAAAGTTGAAGGACAAACACAGAATAATTAATGTGCAACAAATAAAGCAGAAGAGAAACACTCACAGCATTTACAAATTTACATAAGATATGAACACCTCAATAAAAAACAGGCAAAGGAAAGAATAGATAACCACAGGTGTTCAAATGTTCAATCCCACTAACACAAAAGAGTTGCAAAATGAGCACACTGCGAGCTATCACTCCTCGAATAGATTTGTAGGGAAGAAATTACATCAAATAATTTTTTTTGTGTGTGAATATGTGTCCAAATGAGCAGTTTCATATGATATTGGTGTTAGGATAAACTTACATAACTTTTTTGAAAAACAATCTGGCCAAATGTCTTGAAATTGTATACATTCATATCCCTGACTCAGAAGCTATATTTACAGAAATGCATCAACAGAAGCAAGCAGACAATTGCTGTAAAGCAAACACAAAAATGTTATTTTAGCATTATGCATGTGCCACAAAGAACTAACATGTCCTAATTGTTCTATAACAGGAGACTGATTAAAATCATTAGTCATTATCATATAGGGATATTATTCATCATTTACAAAGATATAAGGATGATAATTGAGATTCAAAATGTCTACAAAATATGGTTACTAAAAAGCAGGTTGTAAAACAATGTGTTTAATTTGATCTTCTGTATTATCAGTTCATGTGTCTGTCTGTCCGTCCATCCATCCATCCATTCATTCTTCCTCTCGCCCACCCATAAATATATGTTAAAGGGTAAACACACTCACATAGGTGTGTGTGTGTGTGTATATTTGACATCGTAGTTGCCTCACCAGAATATATTTTCCTTTCCTTAGTAAATTTTGTTCAGATATTTATATTTATCCATTCAAACCTGTGATATTTGGGGGAAGCTAACTTCACCTCTGGTCCCAGGGGTGGAGTGGTTGACTAAGGCCTAGGTTGATGATCCGTGTCACTCCATCACCTACCTACAACTCATCCCATCACCTGCCTGCAACTGTGAAGTCAGAGGTGGACAAGTAGTTCCTTTCAAGGTGTGAGAAGAATGAATGTGTTTGCTAGGAACATGTGGCAATGACAACTCTTCACTATCCCAAGAGTACTTCCATAAATGGCTCTTAATCCCTTTCGTTGGCTATCAGCATGCACGGATCTGTCCCTGTCAGTGCTTGGGACCCATCCTGACACCATAAGAAGAAGGAACAGACTTGGGAGAAGCTGATAGCATAGAAAACAGAGAGGGGAACCCTAACAGAGGTGGATCCTTGACGACATTGCTGAGCCACTGTGTGAGTAAACCCTAAACCCGCCCTACCTCTACACTGACCAAAACCTCCTAGTCATTTAAGGGATGTTTCTCTTACCTGCAATCAAATGTGCCACAGTTTGATGTGTGTGTGTGTGTGTGTGTGTGTGTGTGTGTGTGTGTGTGTGTGTGTGTGTACCTGTTGCATTGGCGGATAGAGATACCTACAGAGAGACAAAGAGAGCGAGAAAGAGAAGGAGGAGGGAGAGGAGGAGGAGGCAGAAAAAGAAAGAAAGAAAGATGAAAGAAAGAAAAAGAAAAAGAAAGAACGAAAGGAAGGAAGGAAGGAAAGAAGAAAAAGAGAGAGAGAGAGAGAGAGAGAGGAAAAATCTGACATGACATCCACCAGATTATGGCAATAGTGTATTTTGAATTGGGAATAGAGTTGATTGGTTTGAAAGCAACAAACCAACTGGAAAGCAAAAACCAAACAGCTGCATTAGGAGGAAAACAGAGTAAGTTCAGCATGAGGGAGAAAGGGTGTGTGTGTGTATGTATAACTCATTATTTTCTATGACCACAAGTACCAAATGAGCCAAAAGTATGATGTGTCAGCCAAAAAATACATATGCATATAGTGCATTCTTAGTTTTTCTAATAGAAGAACAGTGTCAAGATCAAGGGTGTTAATAATCCCACTGTTCTCTGCTCAGGTCAGACCACACTTGAAGTATCGTTTTCAATTCCCTGTGCCTACAGGAATTCAGGCACTAACGGACATGTTCCAGGGATACTAGGCAAGGATTTATGCATTTGGAAAGAGATGGAATTTTAAAACATTTGGGACTCTCTCCCACCTTTAAAATTCTATAGTTCTCTGATTTTCACATTGCTCTTTGACATTAAAAAAACAATCATATTACATACAAAGCAACCACAGCTCTGAGAGCAAGTGGTGTGCCAAGACCATGCAGCTAGTCCATGGCAGAGTTTTGTCCAGAAGCCATTTCATGATCCACCCATAAAAGAGGAGTAGACAGATGAGATATGTCCAGAGGACAGAAGCATGGACGGCTTGGGCAGAACAACTCATTTCCAAGTGACTCATGGTTAAAGAACCAGAAAACTTCGTGAGGGCAGGTGCATAGTACTGTGATCAAATAAAGCTGCCACGAGGAAGAAGACAGCGGCTTGTTGTGATTAGCTGAGATGCAAAGACCCACACAGAGTCGGTGGTGATCTTCCTTGCTTTTTGTTTTTCCTTTCATAATATAAGTAAGATGCTTCTGATATGTAGCACTCCCTGGAGATGATCTAAGGCGACTCAAGAGATAGTAAGGTGGGAAGTGGACAAAGACGCCTCATTGCTCCCTGGTATCTATTCTTTCCTTCTTCATTCATAGATTATGTGATGTTTAGCCGGGCACCCGGCTGCCCAGATGGAGAACACACTGCCCCACCCCTTGGCAGTAAGCTGTAGTCTGTTAACGTCTCCATTTGCAAAACAATATTCACTTTCACAAATTTGCTAAAGGTTGGCAGTTACATAATGAATCTAATGGTTGTAGGTTGCAGGCCTTATATGATTCAGAAAGCAAGTCCAAGCAGCCTGGGACAGGCTACTTAGGCTCCACTTTTGAACTGTTTGTCACCTGGAGAGATAGCATTGTCCATTGTTCAGTTAGGGGTTCAAGTGACTTGAGACTGTACCACAGAGAGACTGGGTAAGAGCCAGGAAAAGAGGCAAGCATGTATTCTCTAAAGTTACACAGGTAGAGGAATTAAAGTAGAACTTGGGCTTTGTTAGGAGTTTATGTGAGTTAAATTCTCACATGCCATGAAAGCCAGTCAACAGGTAATGGGTCAAAAGCGTTAATCAAGAATGGTGAATAAAAAATCATATTTCCAGAGAAGTGGAGGTCACTGCCAGAAGACACTGCCAACATAGAGAACAGTGGTTGTCTACTTAGGAGGAGTGCTGGGTGTGGTGTGTGGGAGGACATTTTAGCTTTCAAGTTTAAGTGCTCAGTATTACTACATTTTTAAGTATGAGCACACATTACTTTAGAAGAAATACATACACAAACCCACACATACACGTGTGCATGTGCACTGTTCTGGCTCTGGATTTGAGGTTTGCTGAATGATTTTCCAAATGTGAGTAGAGTCTGCAAACCATCTGCAGATGGGCACCAGCATGTACTGGCCAGATTTCTATCCAGAGGCTGGAGCACACATAATAGCACAGAAAACCATGCTGCCTTTGGTCTGTTCCACCTCTGATTGTCACAGAAAGCAAAAACTCTCCTCTTCTACCTAACCTGGACTCGTGATTCCTACCCAAGCATTTTACTTCAGAGTACCATTCTCAAGTTTCCTCGTAAAAAGTTATTGGAGCTTTCAGAGTATTAGGACATGAGTTTTTCTGTTATATAAAAATTTAGTTTAACACAATTTTTTTTTTTAAAAAAAGGACATGCATTTTTTATTTGAAGATTTTTTTTTTGGTAGTCTGGCATGTTATGCCCCCAAAAGTTGCATGCTGGACGTCAAAAAACCTTTGTCGATAACAGTATGGTAGTCAACCATGAGAGAGTAAACTGCAGGCTGCTCAGGTGAAAATCTCCTACTATGAGTATGAGTTTTTCTCTAGATTTCTTTGAAAAGGAAAACCTCAGAAAAATTAATAAATTTCCCTTTTAGCTCCACAAAACCTCTCGTTCACCCTCCCCATGGTAGTTAAATATGCCAGTACATCATGTCTTCAAAACCCTTTCTGTCAAGTGTTCTTTCTTTTGTATTGCATGAGTCACAAATCAACCTTCTTCTTTTCAACATCAGAATCACAGTTTTTCTCCTATGATTGCCAAGTTGGAGGCATAGGGTAGCCAAATGACATGTTTGATACACCCAGCTCTCTGGGTGGGGAATCATGGTGCTTGCTCCAGAAGACGGCACTTCGTCCGGTGGACTAGGGCACAGAGCTCCAACCAGGAGTGGCCAGGACTCATCTGTGGGAGGCTCTGGGGCTCACGACATTTGGCAGCATGGCTGACGCAGACGCCCAACTCAGAAGACCAGATCTTGGCTTCGCTTCAAGGAGAGTGAGGTCTTTGTTGTGCTTGGGTGGAAACTGGCAGGTTCTTTGATAGGTGTTCGGGTTTTCAGGGAATGAGATAGTGGTATTATATTCACACAGTTATTTTTTTATTGCATCTTTTACCTTTATTTATTTATGTTTTAATTGTTTTATTTTTAAAATGTGGGGCACAATTCAGGGTTAGGTATACAAATGTTCATTATGAGTGTACCCTTATTGATGAGGCATGTCCCCACCCCACCCCCGGCAGATTCCCACTACTGCCAATCCTTTTCTTATAGTATTATGACAATTGTTCAAGGTCCGCCTGTAAGTGAGAACATGTGATACTCAATTCTTTGTTTCTATGATAGGTCACCCAGTATTATAGATTCTAAGTCCACCCAGGTTGCTGTGAAGTTCATAATTTTGTCCTTCTTGATGGCTGCATAATATTCCATCATGTTTATGTATCACATTTTTTTAATCCAGTCCTCTTTCGATGGGCAGCACAGTTGGATCCATGTTTTTGCTATTGTGAACAATGCTACAATAAACATACGTGTGGAGGTATCTTTTTCATAGAGTGATTTAAGTTCCTCCAGGTATACTCGCAGTAGGGGGATTGCGGGGTCTTATGGAAAGTTGATTTTTAGGTCTTTTGGGAATCACCAAACTGTTTTCCAGAGAGGTTGTATTAGTTTACACCCCCACCAAGAGTGTAAAAGTGTTTCCTTTTCACTACATCTTCTCCAGCTTCTGTTGTTTTTTAAGTTACTGATGATGGCCATCCTGATTGGAATTAGGTGGTATCTCAGTGTGGTTTTAATTTGCCTTTCTTTGATGACGAGTGAGGCTGAGCATTTTTCATGTATCTGTTGGTTGTTCATATGTCTTCTTCTGAGAAGTATCTATTCATATCTTTTGCCCACTTTGTGATGGAGTTGTTTGTTTTTTTCTTTTCGGCATGTTTGAGTTCCTTGTAGGTTATAGATGTCAGGTCTTTGCCAGACATACAGTTGGCAAATATTTTTTACCATTCTGTGGGTTGTCTCCCTGCTCTCTTGATGGTTTCTTTGGCTTTGCAGAAGCTTGTCAATTTGATGAGGTCCCACTTGTCGATCTTATCTCTTATGGCATAGACATTTGGGTTTTTGATCAGGAATTGGTTGTCAGTTCCAATTTCCATAAGGGAGTCTCCTGCGTTTTCTAAGAATCTTATAGCTTGAGGTTTTACATTTAGGTCTTTGATCCATTTAGAGTTGGTTTTTGTGTATGGTGATAGGTAGGGGTCTTGTTTTAATCTTCGCATGCGGTCAGCCAATTTTCCCAGCACCATTTATTGAAAAGGTTCTCTTCTCCCCAGTGTTTGGTGGTGGAGCCTTTGTCGAAGATGAGTTGATTGAGAAATTGAGGTTTCGCTTCTGGAATCTCTCCTGTTCCACTGGTCTATATGCCTGTTCTTGTACCAATATCTGGCTGTTTTGATTATTGTGGCTTTATAAGAAAGTTTAAAGTCTGGGAGTGTGATACCCCCCGCTTTTTTTTCCCCTGAGGATTGTTTTGGCAATTCATGGTCATTTATGTTTCCTTGTGAATTCTTGTATTGTCATTTCAAAGTCTGAGAGGAACGCTGCTGGTAATTTAATGGGTATTGCATTAAATCTGTAGATTGCCTTGGGTAGGATGGACATCTTAGTAATGTTGATTATTCTAATCCATGAGCATGGAATATTTTTTAATTTGTTTGTGTCATCTTTGATTTCTTTGAGCAATGTTTTGTAGTTTTCATTGTAAAGGCCTTTCACATCTCTGGTTAGGAAAATGTCAAGGTGTTTCCTTTTTTGTGTAGCTATTGTGAATGGGATTGTGCTTTTTATTTGGGTTTCTGTTTCTTTATTGTTGGTGTATAGAAATGCGACTGTCTTTTACACATTTATTTTGTACCCTGAGACTGTGCCAAAGTCCTTTATCAGTGAAAGTAGCTTTTTTCACAGATTCTCCTGGGTTTTCGATGTATAGGATCATGTCATCTACAACGAAGGATAATTTGACTTCCTCTTTTCCTATTTGGATACCACTGATATCCTTTCCTTGTCTGAATGCTCTAGCTAGGACTTCCAAAACTATGCTGAAAAGGAGGGGTAACAGTGGGCATCCTTGTCTTGTTCCAGTTTTCAGGGGAAATGGTTCCAATATCTATCTGTTTAGCACACAACGGTTGTTTTACAGAGTCCTCAGATCCATAGAAATAGCCCCATTTCAGCTAGAAAATGAGTTTTGGACAAGAAATGTTTTCCCTTTGCATTATTTTTACTTTCGTATCCCTGTATTTCTTTTTCTCCTTACCCACCCCCCAACACACACACACGCGCGCGCGCACACACACACACACACACACACACACACACACACACACACACACACACTGGTTTCTAGTTTTTGTAGGAATTTAATCTTCAGTGATTGCAAAAAAAATCACACCCTGGATAATACATTTTCAGAGACCCTCGGTGGCTTGGAACTTCTTTCTGACATGGAGAGCCTTTCTTGGTAATGTTCGTCATCAGAATTCAAATATTCTAAAGAATATATTTATTTAAGTTATCTGGGAACCTCATTTCCACATATCTACATAAATAGATCTCTAATGTCTTTTTAGCATTTTCTTTTGCTTTTCTTTTTTTCCAACACTAATTCTCTATCTTGTGGAGTTATGAGAGAAGTCATGGACTATGTTATTAGATCCTGAGGTTTAATCTGGAGAAGTCCAAATTGTTACTGTAAGTAATTTCTACGGGTCTTTTGAAAGCTCCATCTAGACCTGATTCTGTGCCAAGATAATAATACACCCATTCTTCTTTCCTGAGGGGATTTGGTATTTCTTTCTGCATCCATGTCTTCTATGTTGTTCTGACTCTTGCCTCTGCCTCCAGTCAGGAATACCCCTAACACGCTGCTGCTACATTTCCAAAAGGAATTCACTGTGTCTGAAAATGTAGCCTCAGTTGAGTTCTCCGTATCGTGTGCTGGTCATCTCATTATTGGAATGAATGCCATCCTACCATCATATCGGCTCTTCCCATAGCCTTCCAAATTCACATTGGACCATCTACCTTTGCCCCAAATAAGCAGGCCTCCCAACTATTTTATATTAACTGAAAACTGTAGAGAACATTTGCACAAAAAAGGTTGGGGGAACCACAGTCATAATACAGATTGTGTCATTGCATATTTACTGTTTTCTAGGAGTCAACAACAAAAGTTCCACACACTTTGAATAAAGTGTCATGGCACAGCACTATTTTATGTTGCTCTAGAATATTTATGAACATAGATATTGAGATCTTAATTGTGCATGCTACTGGCTATATTGCATTAGGCACTGATATTCTGACACTCTGTTGAGATAGTAGGCTATTTCCCTTAAACCTAAAGAGATAGATTTGCTAGACCCATCAAACATTGTCTACATTTTATTTTTAAAATTTTTCCTTCCCATCAATCTTTCCTGTATTTGTGGTTCTCCCAATTTGTTATTGGCAGTCTCCTGTGGATATGGAAACTAAACATCAAAACTTGTTAGAATTATTCATAAAGTAAAAATATAAAGGTTCTGATCTGCTCTGTAATGTCTATTTTGGCGCCTTAAAAGTCAGTCCCTCCTTTTATTTTGCATATTTCCTCATTCATGGCTAGATTCTAGATCAAAGATTTGTGAATTTTGTTGGGTGATTCCACAGAGGTGTTTAAGTACCACCCACAGTAGATAAGAATGGAGAACCTATGTGTTCTGCCCCTCAGTCAACTACATTGTGGATTTGCATGTCATTAGTTTACCAAAGAAATAGTTCATATATGTTAAGCAGTTTGAAAAACCAGTTCTAGATGAAGGAAGTTATCACATAGTTAAATTATCTCTAAATAAGGAAGCAGATGGATCCCATGATGCTAACAGCAGCTGCGTTGAATTCTCCCATTGATGAATATATTATCTGTTGGTAGAATTAGAGCCATCACAATCCCACCCAAACTACAAAATTCTTTAGACAAAGAAAAATGGGAAACGCTGAAGGTTTACAGAGTGTTACCCGTTGGTCTTTAAAAAAAAACACTGCGATTGACTAGTCTTTGGGAGTTTTACCGAGTGACTTCTCTCTTAATATTAAACCCCTATGAATTTCAAGAAAAATTTAATCCATATGTTTCTGATTCAATTATTCTTAACTCATTAAATGTTTTTTAAAAGCTATTTGAAATTTGAGAAGCTTTTTTTATGAGCTGTAGTAATTCTTTGTTCTTCGAATTAGAAGGAAAATTTTGCCAAAAGTTAATGGTACTTGAACCTCAATATGCTTAAGGGGATTCCAGACTTAGCAAAAAGTCCAACGTCCTGTCATGACCAGTGACACTCATACTTGCAAACTATCTGCCATTTGTTACTTCCTTCCGCATGCTTGATGATGTTAGATCATTGCTATTGCATGTGGCAATGACCTTTGCATGCCAAATAGCTATTGCTTCAAAAGAAAGGTTACATCTCCAAGTGAAGTACAAATTCAGGTTATCACCACCTCTTTGTGGAAAGCCAATTAAGTACACACCTAGCATTCTGAGAAGCAGAAGTCACTGCTCACCTCTTCTGTTTGTTACAGGACAGAATACATACATGGTCTATGTCAACTCTGGGCAGCCAGCATACAAGAGGGAGAACAAAGAGGAGAAAGCCTTTCATAGTGTAAGAGTCACTACCCTTTCAAATAGAGTATCTGCAGAATTATTCAGAACTAAGAGAAAATGTGTGTATGCAGAGAACCCAGGCTTGCTGAATAATCTGATGGCTCATATGCCATTTCCATGACAGGTACATATGAAGTAGCCATAGAGTTTTTGAGACTCGACTCTTATTTTTGTATTAGAATTGGCAATGGTGATTGCCATTCTTCATGGAGGCAGATGGCAAGATGCAACATTGCTCAAACTGCAGAGAAGAAATGCTCTCTGTAACTTAAGAGTGGGATGTTTCTGTGTGTTAGCTTTTTGTTGTTTGCTTGTTTGATGTGCTAAGTTGCTTCATGAAAACTACTTGTAGAAAAAAGAAGAAAAATCATTAGGACATCTGGATGCCACAATTTAGAACCACGCATATGAGGTTAAAATTTCAAGAATAAGAGTAGGTAGCAGATTAAGGGGTCCCTAGAGGCAAGACACAAAATGGGTCTTTTGTATCCAGGGTTTCACACAGCTTGAGAGATACACACAGAGAAGCCAACAGTGGCAGGTGGATGATAGCCATAGCTATGACCTTTAAGTCCAGGAATAAGATTCTAAGTGTACACTGCTTAGGCACGTGGGTATCTCTCATTGTCAACATAATCTTCCCATGTAAAAAATGGTACATTACAGAGTTGAATCACACTGTAAATTCCCCTTGAGTCAGGAAGAAGAAATCCATTTTGGGAGATACAGTGAGGTTTTCCTACCACTGTTCTTTCCTGTGTACATAGGGTTATAATATGTACATTTTAGTGACTATAGGCTTCTAAGGAACCAATACAGAACAGCTTAAAAGATCAGGGGTTCTAAAATTGTAGAAAGAAACTTAAAACATGTGGTCTCTTAGTTCCATTTGCTTCCAGATAAACACAAAGTTGCAGTGCACTGGCAATGTTTATTTTCTGTTATTTGTCTAGTAATTGTACAAGAAGGTCAAGGATTGCTTTTGAATGCGGGTCATAATTGTTTGCATAGCACAAGCATCTACTTAGAACTACATGTTTTCAAATAAAATGTCCTAGAAAAACTCACTTTAATGAAGATTCAGGGTGTAAAAGAGTTTTGTGAAAGTTTTACAAAACCTCACCCTCTGTGAAATAAACACATGATTTAAAAAAAAAAATCTATTCAATGCTTCTGAAATCACATTTTGGTTGATGAGTTGATGACAACAGTTTATACAAGGATACAATAGTCTTTCTGGTAAGTTATACCTGGATCCACAGCTTAACTTCTCATGCACAGAATCTGCAATCAAGGACAAAAGTTTGCACTGAAGATTGTCTTTACCTGGCATATATTTAAAATTTCTTGTCAGCACTATGATTTATAAGTGCTGCAAAATAATTTTCTAAAAAGATCTAGCAATTTGTTTCTTCTAACTCTTTTTATTTTTCAGTCTTAGACTGTGCTGTGGCCTGAGTATTTGTAGACCCTGAAGTTTACATGTTGCAATCCTAACCCCCAAGGTGATAGAATTAGAAAGTGAGGGCCTTTGGTAGGTGATTAGGTCATGATAGCAAGACCCCCATTACTGGCTTTATAAAAGGTGCCCCTGATAGAAGGGAATCTGGAGAGCTTCCTCTCACCCTTCTGCCACAGGAAAACTCACCAAGAAGGTGAATTCTGTAAGCCAGAAACCAGGCCCTCACCAGACACAGGGTCCGCCTTGACCTTGAACTTCTCAGCCACCAGAACCGTGAAAAACACACTTCTGTTGTTTATAAGCTGCTCGCCTTATGGTATTTTGTTATGGCAGGCTAAATGGACTAGGACAGCCTGTGACAAGACGTAGAAAAGTCCCCACAAAGCCACCTGAGCTGGGCACATGCTCACTCTGAGCTCAGGAGAATAATGTGGGAAAGAGCCGTGTCTGGCCAAGGAGGCAGACGCAAGGAGCTTCCAAAAACAAACAAAAGATATATTTGTCTTTTAAAAAGCATCTCCAATTTTTCATGTCAATATAGATAATCTGCTTAATAAAGTATTGAGTTTTGTTATTTTTCTTTTCTTCTACTCAAACGCAGGCGCCGTGCTAAAGTATTTGAAGAATGTGAGGAATTGGAAAAATAAGCCTGCACAGAGCAGGGGCACAGATGGTTTCTGTGTGTAATGATTTTTCTTTTTCTCCTTCTTTTCATTGTGTTTTAAATTTTTTTTTATTTGTGGTTGCCGCCCTTTGCTGGCCGACACAAGCTCTGGGGCCTGTGGGATCCAGGGTCCTTTAGAGGTCATGGTAATGGTGTGTAAACTCTAGTTCTGAGCTGCAAAACTTAGATCCACCATTGTCTACGGGGAGACAACTGTCTTTCATCACTTTAGAGACAAAACAACAAATCAGCTCATCTTGATTCTTCATCTCTGGAAAGGATTTTAATTCATTGCTTACTCAAAGATCTAAAATTAAGTTAACTTTTTAGCTAGTGATTGTGTGCATTTCAGATAAATTCCTTAAAAGGCCTCTGAGGTGAATAAAACCAAAGACAGAATTTTTAAAAAGTGGCATCTTCTTGATGTTATTGTAAGATGTCATTTTGCTCTTCCCTTTCTCCTTTCTTGTTTGGACATTTGCCGAACTCAACTCTACTGACAGTTCAGAGCAAGTCCCAGAGCAGCCAAATTGAGGTATGATATTTAATACCCCCAAACTCCAACCAATCTCTCCTGCTAATGTTCATTGAGTTTATCAGTGAGTAACGGGTTACTGTAGAGAATTGGAGGGGATGAAAGAAAATGATATGGAATATGATCATTTGAATAAATCTACAGGCTCTCTTTCATGACTCCCCAGCCAAGTGTGTCTGGCACCACGCTAAGCACAAGAGAAATGGAGATGGGAGGGTAGAGAAGCTGCTCTGACGCCCTCAGTCAGGATGTGGAAACAGACCCAGGGATGCATCACAGTGTGCTGTGATCAGGGTCCTTGCATAATCACATGGTACCACGTGGAGACGAGGGCCCTCTCATGGGCAGGGCATGGGCAGGGAGGTCTTTCTGGAAGTGCTTTCTAAGCCTAGGTCTTAGTCCTTTGGGGATGCTGTAATGACATACCACAAGATGAGGGGCTCATAAACAACAGACTCATTTGTCAGAGTTTTGGAGTCTGGGAGGCTTGATTAGAACCTCCAAGGGTGAAGGCCTACTTTCTGGTTTATAGGTGGCACCTTCTTGCTGTGTCTTCACAAGGCGGGAGGGTCTAACAGGCTCCCTTAGGCCTGTTTATAAGGGCACTAATCCCATTTTTACCATGAGGCCTCTTCCTTCATGATCTAATCACTTCCCAAAGGCCCCACCTCCTGATATCATCACATTGGAGGTGAGGATTTCAACATATGAATTTTTTGGGGGAATGAAAACATTCAGACTGGGGCATCCCATAAACACTTCTCTCCCTTCTGCTCCCAATGCCCTGCCCCTCTCCAGGCTGCACCACATGTCCTGAGCTCTTGCAAGAGGCTCTGAGTCTTTTTACCCAGTTTCTTCCCCCCACCCAATTCTTCTTTGTGTCACTTTTTACTCCCAGACTCTGGTCCACATGACTGAAAGAGCATATTGAAGGTGCTTCATGATTATTCAGGAAAGATAATGTAGAAATCTAGAGGAAAGGATTAGGCATAGACTTGCAAAAGGAAGAGGAGTAATCATTGGGTGCTGAAAATATTAAAATGTCCTGAGTATCTCCTGGGTAATAGGTCCTGGGAGAGACACTGTCACACTTGCAATCAGAGAAACCAGATGGGTGCCACCATGAGGAGTTGGTGCCCTTTTATTCTGGGATCCAGAGGTCTGTCCAAGGTGTCAGCATTTGGAAAGGGAAAGAATAAGCTGTCCTTTACAGCACTGCTGTCACCAGAGGAGAGATCCCAGAACTGGGGTGATGGAGGTGTGCATCACGAGGACAGAAACAACCACCACCCCAACTCTGTGTGCATTTGAAAGAACGGGGAGGGAATGGGAAGGGATTGGGGTAGTGAGGGTGGAGGGTGGTGCTGGAGCCTGGACAGAGTGCTAAGAACCTGCCATGTTTCCACAGAGCCTGTTTTGGGCTCATCTTGAGAGTCATTATTCACAATAGCAAAAACATGGGGCCAACCCAGGGGCCCATCGATGGCGGACTAGATAAAGAAAATAGGGCCCATATACACCATGGAATACTACATGGCCATTAAAGAACAAAATCATGTCCTTGGCAGCAACATGGATGGAGCTGAAGGTTGTCATTCTAAGCAAATTATCACAGACACAGAAAACTGTTAATAAATACTGCATGTTCTCACTTGTAAGTGGGAACTCAACACAGGGGCACAAGGATGGGAACACCAGACACTGGGGACTCTTAAAGGGGGAAGGGAGGGGGAAGTAGGGCTACAAACCCACCCATCGGGCACTATGCTCACCACAGGGCAGAGGGGAGGTGGACCCCTCGGAAGCCCAAGCCCCACCGCCATGCAATACCCTATGCAACAAATCCTCACGTGCATTCTCTGATTTTAAAATAAAATTAAGTATTTTTTAAAAAGAAAACTAACGCTGCTTTTTCACACCCTCTGTTAGTAGCGGCTCCTGTTTCGCATATCCTCAGCCTCTGCCTCAGACACAGTATCGCTAGTGCTGGGCCTGGGAGGACCAGGACAACACAATGTCACACCGGCGTCTCCTGCTTACTGAGCTCTCCTTAATCTATGTATTCCTCTGATGCCTGGGTGATTTCTTTTCTCTGTTTCTGAGCTTTTTGTCTTTCAGTGTGTTCCTGACACGATGGGCACCTTTAGATACAAAGTTTCATCCCATTGTCCTGGGGGATTCTGGGTGTCACAGGGTTCCCTCTGCACACAGCTGTGATTACATCCTGGAGATGCCCGTGACTGTCCTCTGCCGATTCCTCTTGACCTGGTGACTGTCTGGATTCAGGCCAAGGGCGGCGGGTCTTTAGCCCCTGCTGGGTCTGAGTGCAGGTGACTGAGTGCCTGGGAGGGGAAATGTGTTTGACTTGGGCTAGTGCAGGGATGCTGTGTATGAGGTTCAACAATTAGGTTCATGAATCATCCTAGAAAAAGTACCACATACCTTATTGCTGAATATCACTATGGTCACCTTCAAAGTGCTCCCCTTGGGAAGCTATGCACCAATGCCAGTGTCTAGTCCACTGTCAGAGCAATCTTGGAACTATTTTTTGGGAATGGCCATCAGAGCTGTCACCATTATTTGTTGAAGTCTGACAAGTTCGCAAACTTGCCACTGTGTACTTACATTAGCAGCACTGTACAAATAACTATTGGAACACTCTCCTTGCTCACCTGATCTGGTTCCCAATAACTTTCTACTTTACCTGAAGATAAAGGAAATATTGAAAGGAAGACATTTGATGACATTCAGGACATCACATATAATACAATGACAGCTCTGATGGCCGTCCCAGAAAGAACTCCAAAATTGCTTTGGAAGCCAGGCTCGGTGGCTCAACCTATAATCCTGTGCTTTGGGAGGCTGAGGTGAGTGGATTGCATGAACCCACAGGTTTGAGACCCACCTGGGCAACTTGGAGAGACTTCATCTCTACAATAAATCAAAAAATTAGCCGGGCGTGGTAGCGCGTGCCTCTAGTTCCAGCTACTTGGAAAGCTGAAGCAGAAGGGTCGCCGGAGCCTAGCAGGTCGAGGCTGCGGTGGCCGGGAGTGTGCCACTACCCTCCAGTCTGGGCGACAGAGTGAGACTCCAACTCAAAAAAAAAATTGCTTTGGTGGTGGACTAGGCGCTGGTGTCAAGGCATAGCTTCCCAAGGGGAGGATTCGAAGGTGACTGTAGTGATATTCAGCAGTGAGGTATGAGGCACTTTCTCTAGGATGAGTTTGTGAATGTAGGTGTCATACATCTAAATTAAATTAAAGTTAAACATTCAGTTCCTCAGGTACGTGACTCACGATTCAAGTGCTGGTCAGTCATATGTGGTCAGCAACTGTGGTTGGGCAGCACAGAATCAGGATACCTACATTCCTGCAGAAAGTTCTACAGACTATGGCCTTTCCAGAGAGATCCTTGGATGTGACTGTAAAATCTTGCTTTAAGTATGAAATGTCCTCCAGAACCCTGAGTGCCGTTTAAAAATCATTCTTTTGCATTCACCCTCTCTTCCACCTTTACTTTTATTTTGAGCCAAGCTTTAGTTTGGTGTTGCTTTGTTTTTTCATCTTGATGGTAAGATGAGAGGCTGTTTTATTTTTTTGTTTTGTATTGTTTTTTGGCTATTTGAATGATAATGACGTCACAATGAGATCTAAAGTGGTGTAGAATGGATATATGTTTAAAGAAAACCTGCTTTGTGAACAGTCTTAGTTGGTGCCTGTTGTTTTGAGTTGTCACTGTCTGCACTTTCATCTTGCAGAAAGAAGAAGGGAGGCAGAGGCAGAAAACATTCACATTCCATTGCAGAACTGCTCCTGTAAGGAGCCAGTAGGTGAGAGAACCGGTGTCCATAAAGCCAAGAGGCACTGAGCCTGTGGCACCACTGACATTTGAACACGCTTTTCAAATGGTCTCACTTCACTGTAAATGAAGCCTCCTAATCAGTTAATGATACATCTGAAGGACACAATCATGAAGAGATCTGGCTTTGGGTGCGTGCAAACCTGAGATTAGGTTTTGCATCTCTCGCCACAAGCAGGTGGCCATAAGAGACAGGCAATTTTCTCTCTGTAGACTCAGAATAGCACTGGAGCATACTTCCTGTTGTTCTATGACTCAATGAGGTGATGCACAGTATGCCCTTAGTAGGGTTGACAGGTTAAATGAATGAAATCATGGGGAGAAAATATTTTCTAATTTATCTCTGTAGGGTGGGTTTTTTGTGGTTGTTGATTTTTTAAAAAATGATTATAAGCATTTATCTAAAAGAAGTAGAGAAGAAAGTTGGTTTAGCCCCCCCCAAAAAATCAATCAACACAACCTTCTACTGACAGAACAACAGTACTTTGTAGTCTTGAGAAAGTGACCTGAAACTCACTTTCAGCTTTGATGTCTTTGTGACATAGGATGCCTTCCTTTATGAATTAGTGGTGCATCTATATTCAGTGTGAAGTCTTTCTCTCTCTGAAACATCACATGTCTTATTTGTCTCAACAGTGGCCCTTTTTTCTTCTGCAACTTGTTACTCCAAGTTTCAGGCTTGCAAATGGTGTCGATAAAATATGGCCAGTAAATGAGTTAACCAAACACATTAGTTTTTAGCATGAAAAGTACAGAAAACCACACTTGTATTTTTAGAGACAAGGATAGTAGAAACTATAAAAGTGGATGAGTTCCTCAGATGGCTGATTCTCCCTGTTCAAATTGTTATCAAATTCTGATGCTGTGTCCAAGGGCCTTTCCTCTAAAAGAATTATAATGATCATTAAGACTTATCACAGTCAAGATAACAAATAACAAACAAACAAACAGCAAAAATTGAAACCACTTTATTTGCAAGTACTTAAATACTATAATATGATGTTTGGGAATAGACTGTCAAAGGTAGTACTTTATAGGAACACAGGTGAATTATCTTATAGGAAACCACATAGATTGACAAAATTTGCTTTTTAATTTGTATATGTGAATAAAAAATATAGAATTGAAAAGCAAAACAATCTTTTAATAGAGAATTGATAAAGAAGTCAGATTGCTATTTTATCACATGACTTTTTAATGTTATGTTTTATAAGTATCTTTCTATGATATGGAATTCATCCAAAGTTTTCCATTGATTTTAGATTAGTTCTAAAATTAATTTTAGATTAGTGGTAATTTCTAGTAATTGTATGACATTAATTATGCCAGGGTTAAACTTGCTGCTAAATGAAGCTGAAGCTGTCTTCTTATTAGAATTGGATGTATATGAATGGTAATAATTTTTTTTTCATTCATAATGATCATGTGATAACTAGTGAGGACTGATGTTTATATAGAAAAAAAAATGAGAAAAGTCCTGATTTAATGAGTGATGTTTATTTTGGATTTCAGGTGTTTAGGAAGCTGTTTTCTCCTAGGGACTTACCTGTGATTAGGACACATGATATAAAAAACCATGCATGATTAACCGTGAATGCACTGTTATTTTTCTTTGCAATATTAAATTCACACTCAAAGGAAACAGTTAAGCAAACATCAAGAAATTTTAAGACTGGTGAAAATCAGAGTGAGAATTAAAGAAAAATGTTTATACTGGTGCAGTGAAATAACTTACACTTCTTAAGAATAATTAATTACTGCTTAGTTTATATTTTTTGCTTTAAATGAGATTAAACCTTTTTTGTAAACCTTTTAATCTAGAATCATATTCTTCCCAGAGACAGAGCAGAACTCTAGATTTCCTTCCACATGTCTTGCAAAGCCCTCACAGGTGACATTCCTTCAGTATCTGATCTCGTTTCTAAATCTAGAGACCACACCACTTCTCATTTAACCAAATAGCAAAAGCCTTACTGCTGTATACAATCATAATTCCTACTTGTTTCATTTTTACTGGAAAAGGGGAAAAGTAAAAATGAAAGACTGTATTATTTTGAGTTTTGCCAGTGTAAAAAAACTGTGATGGCTTCCAGTTACAAAATACCCAGCGGCACCAAAACATGACCATAAGCAACAACAACAACAAAATGATAAATTAGGCTTCTGAAAAATTAAAAACTTTTACTCTCTGAAAAACCTTGTTAAAAGGATAAAAGAGCTGGGTGCAGTGGCTCACACCTATAATCCTAGCACTTTTGAAGGCCGAGGTGAGAGGATTGCCTGAGTTTGAGAATAGCCTGGGCAACTTGGCAAGATCTCACCTCTACAGTAAATCAAATAATTAGCCAGGTGTGGTCGAGAATGCCTGTAGCCCCAGCTGTTTGGAAGGCTGAGGTGGAAGTATCACCTGAGCTCAGCAGGTCAAGGCAGTCGTGGCCCTGAGCGTGCCACTGGGGTCCAGCCTGGGTGACAGAGTAAGACTCCGACTCAGAAAAAAAAGGATAAAAGATAAACCATAGACAAGGAGAAAATATTTGTAAACCATATAGCTAACAGAGAACTTACACCTAAAATAGAGCGCTCAAAACTCATCATTAAATACACAAGTAGAAAATGGATAAAAGACATGAACAGATATTTTCTCAAAGAAAATATACAAATAAGCGCCTGAAAGCATGTGTAACATCATTTGCCGTGAGAGGGATGCAAACCAAAACCACAATTATATACCACGATACCTACCCATTACCTATCAAAATGAATAAAATTAAAAATAACAATAACACCAAATGCTGGGAAAGATGTGGAGAACTTGATCTTTTGGTCTTTCATACATTAATGGTGGGAAAATGACGTGATACAGCTTCTCTGGATAACAAGTTAGCCCTTTCTTCGAATGTTCAGCATCTACTTTTGTAAGATCCAGGAATTACACTCTTGGACATTTACCTCAAAGAACCAAAAACTTATGCTCACACCAAAACCAAAGTGTTCACAGCAGTGCTATTTCTAATAGCCAAAACCTAAGAAACACACCAACAAAAATGTCTTAAGTTAGGTGAATGTTTAACAACTAAGGTCCATCCCATGTAATACTACTCAGCAAGAAAAATAAATTAACAACATATTGCTGCACACAATAATTTAGGGGAAATGATTCAGGGAAATTATGCTGAATGAAATTGCAAATCTCAACCAACTCATCCTCGACAAAGCCTCCACCACCTAGCACTGGGCAGAGGAGAACCTATTCAGTAAATGGTGCTGTGAAAACTGACTGACCACATGCAAAAGATTGAAACAGGTCCCCTATCTATCCCCATGCACAAAGGTTAACTCCAAATGGATCAGAGACCTAAATGTAAAATCTCAAACCATAAGAACCTTAGAAAATGAAGGACATACTCTCATGGAAATCGGAACTGGCCTCCAATTCCTGAACAAACCCAAAACCCACAGGTCATAAGAGAGAGGATAGACAAGTGGGACCTTATTAAACTGACAGAGCTTCTGCAAAGCCAAAGAAACCATCAAGAGAGCAGGGAGACAGCCTACCAGACTGGGAAAAAGTATTTGCCAACACCAGGTCAGACAAAGGCTTAACATCTTTGATCTACAAGGAACTCAAACATGCTGAAAAGAAAAAAACAAACAATCCCATTATAAAATGGGCAAAAGATATGAACAGACACTTCACAAAGGAAGACATCCGAGCAGCCAACAGACATATGAAGAAATGTTCAACCTCACTAAATCATCAGAGAGATACAAATCAAAACCACACTGAGATACCACCTAACTCCAGCCAGAATGGCAATTATCAACAACTCAAAAAATAACAGCTGCTGGAGAGGGTGTGGTGAAAAGGGAACACTTCTACACTGTTGGTGGAAGAGTAAACTAGTGCAACCTCTATGGAAAGCAGTGTGGCGATTCCTAAAAGCTTTAAATATCAACCTCCCATATGACCCCGCAATCCCCCTACTGGGAATATATCCAGAAGAACTCAAATCACTCTATAAAAAAGATACCTGCACACGTATGTTTATCGCAGCATTGTTCACAATAGCAAGAACCTGGAAGCAACCATTGCTGCCCATCAAAAGAGGACTGGATTAAAAAAATGTGGTACATATACACGATGGAATACTACGTAGCCATAAAAAAGAACAAAATCATGAATTTCGCAGCAATCTGGATGGAACTAGAGTCTATAATACTGAGTGACCTCTCACAAAAACAAAGGTCCGAGTATCATATGTTCTCACTCATATAATGGACCTTGAACATCCAACCTAATACTATAAGAAAATGACTGACAGTAGTGGGAAACTATGGTGGGGGGAGGGAGATGGGATTAACGGTAGCAAATATCTGTCTGGTGATGGGGAAGCACCTCTTATCAATAGGGTGCCTGAATGAAACGTATTTGTAGACCTAACCCTTAACTGTACCCCACAACATCATAATAAAAAATATTGATTATAAAAAAAAAGAAAATACAAATCTCAAAAGCTTACAGACTGTATGATTGTGTCTCTGTAACATTCTTTAAATGACAAAACTGTCAACACAAAGAATAGATTAGGATCGGGAAAGGCATTCAATAGGGTCAGCACTGGGGATCTTGGTGGTAATTGAACAGTTCTTTATCTTGATTAAGGTGGGATTTACACAGACCTACACATGGAATAGAGTTAAACACACACACACACACACACACACACACACACACCAATCATATGAAGGAGGACCCCCCAAAACCCAGAATTTATTTATTAAAACTTGTGTATTTATTCTTACATGTTTAAACTTGAGTCGCCTTCAAAGTACTCTCTATTTGATGCAATACACCTATCAAGCTGTTTTTTTCACTGCTCAGAACCATTTTTCCACTGCTCAGAAAGATTTTGATGCCTTTTAGTGCTTCTGCTTTTTTGTTTCACCTCTTCCACATGGGCAAGACATTTCCCTTTAAGGACTTATTTCATCCAGGGAAACCAAAATAAGTCTCTCCGGGCAAGATCGGGTGAGTAGGGAGGGTGGGGTATAGGGGTCATACCATTTTTGATCAAAAAGTTGTGAACACTCAGCACAGTGTGGGCAGGTGTGCTCATAAATCACCCATCATGAAATGGGCAAACATGTTGGAAGAATCTCCAAAAAATATTCACTGAAGCCAAATGCAGCCTCTCACCACAAACACTAGCTGGTCCATGGATGCCGATGGGTTCCTAGAACTCTTGCCTGGCAGGACGCCTGTACTACAAGGAGCCCTCCCTCCAGAAGATAATTCCGGGTTTTGTTTTGGAGGAAGTCTCTCCTTGTACTCTATCCTCTTCCTGGTCTTCATTTCCCTTAGCTAAAGAGAATGTCCGAGAGAAGACAAATTCCTCTGAAAGACTAGAGAACAAAAGATAGAGGAGGTTCAATTTAGAGAGGGGACAAGGTGGCCTCAGCCACTTAGTGATTCTGTCCTTGCTGCTTCAAGCAGAAGTGACATCAAAAAGGAGGATGATTGCTTTCCTGCTGTATGATTTAAATAATTACAAATTATTGCAATAATGTTTTCCACTTGCTTGGGACATTGGGTTTCTTTTCACACATGGTTCCTCCATCTGATCTTCTCAATTATCTTCTGAGATGGGTGTGACTGTTGCATTCAAGCTCAACAGGCAAAGTCACAAGTACAAAGCCATGTGCCTCACGAAAAGTCATGGCCAGAGGTCTCATCACAACCTCTGACACAAACGAGCTCTCTTTCCACAGTAGCATTTTTTAAGTCATTTTAAATTCTGAAACAGCTTTTTAAAATTTTATATTGTTAACGGTTCTTAACTAAATTAGGTAGGTCTCTTCCATCCGGGAGCAGAGAGCCATCATTTTCTTTTACCTCTGCTCTTTTGAGGAGTCTGTCACTCTGAGACTGTGAGAGTCTTTCCTAAGTCTTTCTGTAATTTGGGTTTTAAATATACCACCATGGCTCTCTTTCTTTTCCTGCAGGTTCTTTCTTCCAAAACACAGGAACTGCATCCTATGTCTCATCTCTTGCTAATCCCACAACCAGCTGTCAAACCTCTGAATCATGCCCTCAAAGAGTATTTTTAAGGAGCTCTGTTTTTGAGGCAAATGTGTCTCAAAATTTCCCTGTCATCTTAGATGGCCCACAGCCCTCGGGCTTACATCCTGGCCTGGCTTCTGTGGACTTGAGGTTGGATTGACCCAGGCTCTGATTTTATGTCCCTTAATGTTTGTGTACATTCATAATCCACACCCCTTCCCCACCCATGCTTACCATCCTTTTTCCTTGGGAAACCCCAGGGAGAGTTGTCAAAATATTTCCCTGCAGTTCTGATATTATGTTATTTGTCTCATGTCACATGCTTGGAAGCATTTTCTTCCCTTGCGCTAAATTGCAGGGCCACTGAAAGTTAGCTTTGTCTCATCCCTGCTGGGAGACATTTCTTGAGTGGCGCTATGCAGTGGTGATCGTTTTTTACACTCTTAAAATCCTAGACATTCAAACCCACAGTACTCCTGCTTCAGGACAGAATCCAAAGAATTGAATACCTTGAGGTGATATCCTATGCGAGCATTTGGGAGGGGGAGAAATGTTACATTTGTCAGCACTATTAACCGCAAAAGGTGGCCATAAGGATGGTTTCCAGCCTGTCAGTCTGCACTATGTGCACCACATTGAAGGCTGATGTCCAATTATCTTCAGCCAGACTTGGATCAGTATGACTGGAGAGAGCCGTGAATGCCTGAAATGCACCGTGAGTCTGATTATAGTCAACAGGGATGCAATGCCAAACCTCATGAATCCACAAAAACCTGTCCAACTTGGCAACTCACCTGACATTTTTCTGCACAAGAGAAACCTTTGGCTCTCTGGGGTGTTGGGTCCGACCAGTCGATGAGTCGTGCAACCAGTCACTCCTTATCTGTGTTAGAGTTTGTGTGCTATCTACAACGCTATGTTTCTCCATGACGCCAGAGACAGTTGCCCTCCATGGCATGTTCTGGTGTGTGAGTCAACTTGGAAATTCCTGTTCACTTACCTAGCTCATGCACCAGCTCGAGCAATTTCTGCAGACTGATACATTTTACATATGGTATTTTCTTTTCTCTTCTCCCACCCAATGTGGCCTTTAAGAAATGAGCCATTATCTCATCTCAACTGAATTATTACTTTTAAGCAGGAAAAGCGTAGGCCAGTCATCCTAGAGGGAATGACTGGATACCTCTCAGGAAAAGGTCATGAGTGGGTCTTGGTGTGGCTCCCCCAGGGTGTTCCTGGGCATGGAGTCTGGTCGCCTCCCTTATCCAATTCCGACGCTGACTTTTTGTTTGGTGTATTTTCTCAATTTCATTAAAAACGTTTATGTATATATTACTCTGGAGCCAATTTGTCTTCTTATTCATGGAAAATGCAGAACTGAAGCCAGGAGATCTCCACCTGTTTATCCATTCATTTTCTTTCCCCTCAACTTTCCTACTTTTGCCCACTTTGAGACATCATAGGAATTCATATAGTAAAAGATTGCAAAACTTCTCTTTTTATTCAAACGTTGCTATGTTTTCATGGGCTACATCACTCATTTTCTACATCAAGTAGCTAAAAGATGGAATTCAGGGACTGCAAAGGACCGTGTGCCATCGCCAAGAGTGTCCACCCGTCATCCCTACCTCCCACCCAACACATACTCCGAACTGTTGGTTCCAGGTCACTGAGACTGCTGTTATGAAAACCCATATTTTAGGATAAATATCAATGATGCATCTGGGATCTGAAACAGAAATTCAAAGTTCGAACACCTAACCGCCTAGTTTTGAATAAACTCAATGGGATTTTGCTTCCAATGGGAGGAGAGAACAATGCAAACTCGATGGGGTTTTGCTTCCAAGGGGAGAAGAAAATAGGTGGGTTTCACACCAAGGTCTAGAAGTCCTCAGGTGTAATTACAAAAAGGAAGCTGAGTGCACAGGGGACAACGTGTATTGGGAATGGCAAGGGAGTGAACACAGTCCATCTGAGGCTGGAGATATAACCAGCCTCACAAATGAAGCCAGGTGGGACCAGGGGTCCAGAGGCAGATATCATATTTTACTTCTTAAGAGAATGCCATGGAACCAACAGTACTGCCCATCAAAAGTGGACTGGACAAAAAAAATGTGGCACATATACGTGACAGACTATTACACAGCCATAAAGAAGGACACAATTATGGACTTGGCGGTCGCTTGGATGAAGTTAGAGTCTATAATATTTGGTGATCTATCACAGAAACAAAGACCTAGGTTCTAGGTCTACCATATCTTCTCACTCATAAGCGGACCTTGAACGATTATCATGACACTATAAGAAAGGAATTGCAGTAGGGGGGCACTGCCAGGGGTTTAGGGGACACATAACATCAATAAGGATGCCTGTCCTCCAACCAGGCAACATGAGAACCAAAAGAAGGTCCAAACGTTACCTGTACGATGACCACTTATATACCTAACCCTGAATTGTACCTCACGTCTTTAAAATAAAAAAGAGAATCCCTTTAGATTTTATCTTCTATGTGCTCATTTGTATATTTAGACTACTTATTTTCTTTTTGAAATTCTGTAAGAGCCCCACCTGTCCAACAGGTTAACACGTTCCAATCTCAGTCATGAAGGCAAAGAAAAAGACATTTTCAGAATTTTGTCCTTGCCTGTTCTATTAATTTCTTTTTTTTTTTTTTTTTGAGTTGGAGTCTCACTCTGTTGCCCAGACTGGAGTGCAGTGGCCG
>NW_007231671.1:237906-335947 GCF_000164805.1 Carlito syrichta | reverse complement strand
ATGCGCTACCACGCCTGGCTGATTTTTTGATTTATTGTAGAGATGAGGTCTCGCTGCCCAGGCGGGTCTCGAACCTGCGGGTTCAGGCAATCCACTCACCTCAGCCTCCCAAAGGCGCGGGATTACAGGCTGAGCCACCAAGCCCGGCTAATTTCAATTTTCTTATTTAAAGCTTGATGCTCATCTTTCAGGTTTTCTTCCTCTACTCCCTCTTTCCTCAGTGGAATGTGTAACAATATAATTGGGAGAAAAAATTAGATTTCCTATGCGGGAATTGTGGAGTGTGTGAAGAACGAATAAGTCTACATTCTTGAATTCTTTTGGAGATGAAATCCGAATTCACTTAGAAATGTATGTGGCATAATGCTGGGCATCTTGCTTCTTATTTCCAAACTGAGCTCTCCATCTCCCTCATCTGAAGTGAGTTCTTTTGCTCAAATAGAGTACAGCAATAGGTCAACTAGAGAGGAAGTCAGCACGGGGAGACTTTTTTCTCAGAAAGATTTACTGCTGTGAGAAGAACATTTGCACTCTGGAAGGCCTGCTGGGTGAAAACCTGAATTCTTGATGAAGTCTAGGAAGGAGAATTTTTGCCTGTCTAAGACTCCATGGCACAGCTTTCTTCCCAAATCTTATTCTGCTGGTCAGAGGCCCTAAATACTAGAATAGAGACAAGCGCTTCCTCTTCAGACTAGGACCTCCCCGCCCATGAAGCTGTCACTACTCTATATTCAAGCTTATTTCACTCTAAATTATGTCCCCATGCAACCCAGAGCACTTGAAGGTGGGAGCTCTCCCTAAAAAGAGAAATAAAAGAATCTTGTTTAAATAACCTCTATCTCTCAATGATTTAAAATACTTTGACAGATCTATATTTTTATTTGAAAAATGAATCAAAAATAATTCAATCAGAAAGGCAACATCTGTTACTAATCAATAGTCTTGCAAGAGAATTAAAATGGTCTTTTGCTCTCCCCTGAAATCTACTGATAATTTTTTTAATCCTATGCTGTTCATTGAGATCAGATGCATTTACCCTGCATCAGATCTTGCAATTACATTACTAATGAAGTCCTCAAGGCTGATGGCATGGGGACAGTGGAATGTGTAACAATATAATTGGGAGAAAAACCTAGATTTAATGTAAAGCATTCTCACACGATAAAGTAAGATGAATTTTAAACTCCTTTGTTCTCTGAGTCCAGGTTGTTTCATAGCTAATTTTTTTGTGTATTAAATCTTGTGCCATTTTATCTGAGATGATGTCTTATTTTCTCTGTTTACGACTTTGGAAATTGCTATAACAAGACATGTGGCAGAGGGGATTGGGCAGTCCAAATGGGTAAAACAGCATTCATTTCCCAAAGCAAGTGTAAATGGGGCCAATAATTTTTTAACTTGACAGTCTCTTAATCTTTTCTAGCGAGCTCAGTGATGATTTTTCTTGTTTCAAAATCTGTCACAGCATTCATTTGTGACCATTTTTATTGCTGGGATTAGTCGAGGTCTATCAATTCTAAAACTCCAGGGCAGCCCAACGAATGTCAACTTTAATCACCGAATGCCAAGCAACGCAAGAATTCCAGCGTGTACCTTTGTAGTTATGATTACATTTTAAAACAGCACTGTCGTTCATGGACTGACCTAAGCCGGCAAAAATTCAAAATACATGAGGTCCCTGAATAGGGGCCATGCTTTTTGTTCTCTCTGAAAGCTTTAGCTGTGTTATTCCCTAGACTCCAAAGCCAAAACAGAGAGCAATAGTGTGAAACTCACCAAAGTGGCTGTGATTCCTGGTATACCCTGACCACCTGCCCATGTCCTTGGCTTGTCTGGATATGAGAATGTTTTCACTGGAACCTCACTGTTGACACTTGGCGTGTTGCTGACGTTTAATTTGCATATTTACCGAGGCATGCTATCAGATTTGCACGTCTATTCCTCAGGCTGGATTTGCAGATGTCTCCTGGCATATTAAGACAGTCATCTGGTAGAGATTTCGAGACTATGCCAAGGGCCTTTGATATCTGCATTTGGACAATGTCAAGAAGGAGTGATGAGGTTTGCCCTGCTCCACCCAGGAGGGTCAATTTGGAATATAAATGATTGCTTTGGGCCAAGGGAAGCGTCTGAGGCTCTGCCCTGTCCTCCTGCTCAGCGGAGAAACAGAATGAGAAACATTATGCTTTGTGGTGAATCTAGACCATTCCGTGAACATTCCCAGAAACAATTCTCTTCTGAAAGAGCTGGAACATTTTTAATCACCTCTGGACGAAGGTGCCATACTTAGCAGAAGTATGGCACCTGGGTAGGCCACTAGGGGCTTCAGAAATAATGGCCACCAACCATTATTTGGACAGGGCAGGAGAGAAGAGACTTCCAAGACACTGACTTGCCACAGACTTGAAGCCTGAGTCCCCATTGCGAGACGTAGGTCGAGGTCAGGCACCCAGACACCTGGACACAGTGTCTTGCCAGCCAGCAGAGCCAGAGAGCCACTGCTACCCAGTAAACTCATGCACCATGAGAGTGTCCACACAGCTGGAATGCAGTTCAACCTTAGAAGCAAATGTATACACCAGCCTAAGTCTGCATGAATGTGACTCAGTGGTCTGGGTTTGAGCCCAGACACATCGTGTGTTTTTGTTTTGTTTTGTTTTTTAAGTTGGAGTCTCACCCTGTCGCCCAGGCTGGAGTGCAGTGGCACACTCCTGGCCACCACAGCCTCGACCTGCTGGACTCAGGTGAGCCTTCTGCCTCAGCCTTCCAAGTAGCTGGAACTACAAGCACGCGCCACCACAACCGGCTAATTTTTTGATTTATTGTAGATATGCAATCTCGTCAAATTGCCCAGGCTGATCCCGAACCCATGGGCTCAGGCAATCCTCTCACTTCGACCTCCCAAAGTGCTGGGATTATAGGCGTGAGCCACCACACCCAGCACACATTGTGTCTTGAGCTTCAGTGATGATTCCAATGCAAGTCAATTTTGAGAACCACTGCCCTGAGGCACAAAGTCTTAGCAGCACATCATGAACCCCCCCCCCCCAAAAGCAAGCAATATCAAAACAAAAACAAGCTTTATGGAGTGGATTGAGGATGTCCTTGGCCCAAACAGGGGGAGGAGAGAGGATGAACATAGATTCTGAGGAAATCAAGCTACAATAAAAAGGGAAATAATGGTTTTCAAACATTAGGATCCATACAAATTGCTGTGAAGCTTGCTTAAAACACAGATTCTTTGTTACCCTTGACCGATTCTGAATCTGTAGATCTGGCCTGAACTCTATCTGATTTTTAAAATAAGCATCCCAGTGAAATCTGATGCAAGTGGCACCATGCTAACACTATTAAAGCAACAACAACAACAGCAAACCTTGATCTAAGCACTTTCCTGGTTCTCAGATTGTCAGAGGAGGGATACACCCATATGTAGAATAAAATTCAGCAAGAAAGTTCTTTCCAGTTTAGGTTAATTCTGTAGTACATTCAAGGAATGCCTTGCAGTCCACTAAAATATTGCCCACGTATACAGTATTAGTATAACATGGACTACAAAGAGATCATTCTACTAAACTTTAGGTTTATATTCTGATTCTCTCATGCATTTTTGAACTAGGTTGCTGGTGGGTAAATTCACATTGGCTACATAAGAACTTCAAAAATCTGTGATGAAAAATCCATTCAAATGAGAACTTCAAGAGTACGGATGCCTAAGTTAAAACGATCTTCGTTCATTCTCCAACTTTTGCATTCCAATTAATTGTGCTCAAGGTTATTCAAAATGCTTGGCTGACCTCACCTGCCTCAACACTGAAAAAAAATGCAAAGCAGGCCTTCAGAATGGTTGTGGACCCTGGCCCTGCCATTATCATACCAGTTACTTAACTATTAGAATATTCTGTCATTTTTTTCCCCAAACTATGGGGAGAGTTTGGGGGCAATAATTAAAAAGTAGAAGAAAGTACAAGACATGGATTCTTTCCTTAAGGTTTTCAAAATCTAAGTGGAAGATGAGAGTCACATTTGGGAAAAAAATGTGAAAGCTCACAACAGTAAGGATAATTGAGTACTGAAATAAAAGTTATTACTACATTTCTTGGAACTGAGGCGCGTCATGTTTGGAGTCCACATCGCAAGAAAAATGACTAAAAGCTGGGTCATTCAGGTGAGCTACCTGAAGCAGGAGAGACTGGAGGCCCCAACTAATTTATTTTAGCTGTGTATTGAATGTGTATTGACCACACATAAGCGTCAATCTCAAGTCATCCAATTGACTTGAATCTGTGAATGAGTTCCTAGCCATGCCTATCCTTGGCAGCAAGAATGTTGCATATGATATCTACCTCATCCATCGTCATAGATATTTTTGATACTATCAATTGATGTTGAAGATATTGAGTCACCTGCTTTTAACTGATGACCAGTAAACTCCTGAGTTCTTTCTCATCATCCGGGGGCTCATGTTCCATCTCTAGATATTTCTCTTCCCATTCCCTGTTGCTTAAATCCCGTGGTCTTTAACCAACCTCTCTGATTTCAGGTTGAATAATATAGAAAATGTAAAAATTTAGTATTGTACCTGGTGAATGTATATATATAAATTTTAAATTTAGAATCAAGCGGTACATGTGAAGATTTGTCACATAGGTATTACATAGGCTATTGAAGGTGAGTTTGGGTCTTCTGATGGGCTCACTCCATGGTGAGTGTGGTACCCAATGGGTGGTTTTGCATTCCTTAGTTACTCTTGTTTCTTTCTCCCTGTAGCCATGCCCATGTTCTTGCCCTCGCCTGACCAATATTGAGGAGTAAGTATGTCTACTATTCTTAAGTCTTTTAGTAAACATGGCTCAAATATGTACATTGAGTAGAGGAATGTAAATGGCCATTGGACTGTGGGGTGAGCTGAGTGAGCAACAGGAGAGGACGTGGAGAGTTATGGAGTGTCAAGTTTTTTGAGGTTTTGACATATGCCATCCCACTTGGTGCTCAGAACAACTCTTAAAAGTTCTATAGAAGAGAACACGAAAGGCTCAGAGATGATGCAACTGGCCAAGGTCACATTGGCATCCGTCCTTAGTGCATTCTGACAAAACCCATTCTCTCTCTGGCATGTCAGGATGCCCACCGACAGCCCAAGGAGGTGCTGCCCGGAGTCAGAGCTCTGCAGCTGCAGGTACTTTTAAGCAAAATGTTTGTCCTGGTTGGTAACAGCAGCCCCAGGGGAGACAAATGACACATTCTCTTTTTTATTTTCATTCCCATTTTACTGACAAGACAATGAAGGTTTAAAGATGCTAAGCAGCTTGTTCAGTCGTAAATTGTTCAGAAAAGGCCTGGGACTCAAATGAGAGTCTGAGGATGCCAAGGTCAATGTTTTCCTTTTCCTGCTAGATTGCATTGCTACCAACTTGGTTGGACTTGAGAATGATTCAAAAGGCCTTCTCCACAGAAGAAAATGGTTCTGCCTATGGAGTTGCTTGAAACTGTGTCTCTGAAGACTCGTCCTTTTAAAAGGATTTCTCTAGCAGGGCTCAGTGGCTCAGCCTGTAATCCCGTGCTTTGGGAGGCTGAGGTGAGTGGATTGCCTGAGCCCGCGGGTTCGAGACCCACCTGGGCAACTTGGCGAGACCTCATCTCTACAATAAATAAAAAATCAGCCAGGCATGGTAGCGCACGACTACTCGGAAGGCTGAGGCGGAAGGATCGCTGGAGCCCAGCAGATCTAGGCTGCGGTGGCCGGGAGCGGCCACTGCACTCCAGTCTGGGTGACAGAGTAAGACTCCAACTCAAAAATAAATAAAAATAAATAATATAAAAGGATTTCTCTAATCTCTGATGCTCTTGTCTCATGCATACGTTTCCACAGATGGACAAGCGCTATTGTTCTTCACAGTTTTGTGTAAATCACAAGTTATACTATTTGGCTGCTTATCAAATAACCCCAAAGAGAGTGTTTTAAAACTATCATGATTTCTTTATTTGAATTATTTCATCTGAGCTGGGCTTCCCTGGACGGGGCAGCTCTCCTGCTGGTCCCTCCTTATGACTCATGTGTCTCTCTCTAGTCACTGACAACTTGGCCTGGACTCAATAATTCAAGACAGCTTCACTCACAGGTCTGGCAGTTTGCTAAAGCCATAATCACTCCAGTTCTTATCCAAATAGTCTCTTCATTAGGATAGTACAGATGTTGTACATGGTGGCAGCAAGATTCCAAGAAGACTAACGTCCGTGCTCAAGTGTTTATCCAGTCTTAGCTTGCATGACTTTTACTGATGTCCCGTTAGCCAAAGCGATTCATTTGGAGAATGGCCCCCCAGCAATGCACATGTGCCATTCTCCAAAACTTCTGACTATGTTACCTTACATGGTGAAAGGGATTTTGCAGACATGATTAAGTTAAGGATCTTGGAAGGGGAAGTTTGGGTGAACCCAACGTAATGTATAAGGGTCCTTATATAAGAGAGAGGAAGCAGGAGGGTCAAAACCTGAGGATACCCGAGGACCAGAGCAGAGGGTGGAGTAAGCAGCCATGAGCCGAGGCTTCTAGAGGCTGGAGAACATAGGAAATCACTTCTTCCCAGAACTTCCAGAAAGAAGACATCTCTGCTGACATATTGATTTTACCCTTGTGAGGCTAGTCCGGGACTTCTGACCTATAATACATCTGTGTTATTTTAAGCCACTAAGTTTGTGGGATGTGTTACAGCAGCAGTGTCACACATCATCTTTCCAAGCCCAGAATGTACATGGAAGAGGACCCTCCAACAATCTGGAAGTTAGGAGATGTGGTTCACTTAGGCTTACTCATGTAACCATCTGCCACCGAAGACAGAAATCCTCAATAATAGAGGATAGTACCCTAAACGTGTACCATAATACTGTAAGAAAGGTATTGACGGTAGCAAGATACTGATAGACTGGGAGGGCACAACATCAATAAAGGTACCTGATCTCAAACCAGGGAAAGTGCGGACCCTAGGGAGGCCACACTTTACCTGTATGATGTCCAGTTGTGTACCTAATCCTGAATTGTACCCCACATCTTTAAAATAAAAAAGTAAAAATAATAATAATAGGGAATTGTGTTGAATGGATTAGAATATTTCCCAGTGATGGAATTCAACACATTTTGAAAAGACATTTCATAATAATAATGATCATAATGTTAGTAGGTAAAAAGAATACATTGTAGAAGAATGAGATCATAAATTGTTCACATGATGTTACATTTAAAAAGTAGACTACAGAATATCAGCTACCATAAAAACACATATTTTTAGAGGGACATACACATAAAACATGTTATTTTCAGAGAGGGATAGACGATAGAAAGATAAACAGATAGAAATAGTGTCTGTGTGAAAATATGTATAAGCTCAAATAAAGACTAGAAACTCATATGACAAAACGTAAGTTGTAGTCCATGGGTGATTTAAAAAAATTTTTTTTCACATACTTTCAAGTGTTCCACAATGATGAGGACTTGTATTTTTGCCACAAAAGCGGCATAATACATGTATTGAAATATAATACATGTTTTTGGAAAAAAAAAACTAGTAATGCTCTTGGGAGGGCTTTAGGTTTAGGGTGTACTTCAGTTGGTGGATGAGTGTGTTACTATTCTGCAAAAAAAAAGGGAAAACATTATTTTTGTCCTTGAAGAAGATGCAATCTACCTGCCCTTGAAGATGATCTATTTTACACGAGGAAGTGGAATATGCAATTAGGAGGCAGCTCTGCAGTATAAGAATGCAGTAACGTTTGCGTAACGGTCAGCTAGGGAGCTGACCTTCTACTCAGAGGGGAAACGGCCACTTGGCAAAACCAGATTGGGGAGGGGGGCTTGGAACTGACATTGACTGCAGGTGAGGACACGTAGGCTGGTGGAGACTGAGCAAAATTTGCAGGAAAAGGTGGAACCCACAGAGAACAGAGTTCTGACAGAGAAGTAAACAGACTCAGAACAGGAGGAGAACCCATGTTGGAGTAAAAGAGAACTTAGGGTGGAATATTCGAGAGAAGCAAGGGAGCTTCAAAACCTAAGTGAAAACAGTCAACTTGAAATTTTTAAGAAATGATATCTTGTTTGTGTGTTTGCTTTATTTTGTTTTGTGTTTTACCATCTTGAAATCAGATTTAATAGGAAACAAACAAGAAAAACACTTTAACTTTTCCCCACACATTGCCCAGAAGACGATGTTTTGGCACCGCCCCCCTGCCTTCTCTCCCTTTGGGCTTTTTATGACGCTTACTCTTGCGACGAAGAGGTGCAAAGGCGCGAACCTCCTCCCTGCCCTTGTCTTGTGATGGGAGCACAATAGGTGAACAAAAAAAGTCAAGAATCCATTGAACGCTGCACTTTGGAGGAGAGGAGGAGGCGCACATGTAGGAATTTCCCATTTGTAAGCCAGACTCTGAATCTAAGACACTTGGGACTTAAAGTGAAAAAAGAAAAACAAAAGGAATGTGACACTACTCCCTCCAAAAAGAGTGTTTAAGTGTGAAGTCTCCCATCAAGAAGGCTTGACACAATCAGGGGGACATAAAAGCGGCATCTGTTCTAGTTCATTGGACAGACCACCTACTGCACTCCCGCGCAGCCTCCTGGCCTCTGACATGGCCGACTCTTTCTGTTTCAAAGGGAACATCACTGGGTTCAGTGACCACGGATGGAGCTCTGACCGTGGTGACGCGCCCCCTGTCACCGAGGGAGTCAGGGTCATCCATCAGTGGCGTTGGAGTCCCAAGGTGGCCTGAAGGGACTCTGGAGACTGGGGAGGGGACAAGAGATGGAAGAGTCTCGTCCTCCTCTGTCCTGAGTGTGTGTGGCAGATGTCGTGGAGGCGACACGAGAGTTCTCCCTCCACATCTTTTTCCCTCCCTCTCCCCACTGCAAAAAAACCGGCATGGACTTAGCATGCCCTGCCATGATGCATGGAGAGTTTTTGAAAACCTAAAGTGATACTTAATTTGTACTTCAGTTTTGTTTTGCACGTTTGATGCTTCAGTCAAAGCCAAGGTGGTTCTGTTGCAAAGCACGTGAAGGGAGAAAGACATGGAGCCAGGGGTTCCATCCCTGTGTGTCATCGCTCAGATCCACGCTCCTCCCTGGGGAGTTTGGACTTTGAAAAGGGAATTACTGTCCACGGAGAGATGGCCATGCTTGGGGTTCCATACCTGACACCACCATCTCCACTTCCCCAGAATACATTTCTCCAGCTGGTGTCCTGTCTTAACTGTGATTTAGCTGTTGTGCGCAAGCTGGATTATTACGGTGAAAAAATATTTTTTATTATAACTCAGATTTGAATCTTTGGCGCAGATTGTAGGGTAACGGCATGAAGCCTACTGATTAGAGGCAGCACAAGAAAACAGCGTATGGGGAATATTCCGAGAAAGTTAGATTGAAAATGTCCTTCCTCTTAGGCAGTGACATGCATTCACAACTTGAAATTATTTTAACCTTACAAAGACTGATTTCCACAGGAGCGTGGCTTGTTTTGTGGGGGTGGTTTAGTCTTAGGGGAGGGTTTGCTGTCGCTCCAATGGTTCCACAGTGGAGTCCAAACTTAAGGAGGGTCCCACTCCGAGGATAGCCTCGGGGCCTGGGGAAGTGTGGCCCTGCAGCCTGGCCCTTCCTTTGCTCCCGTCCAACCCGGTATGCCAGCGCTGGCTATAACAGTGCATCTCTCCAGATGGATGCTTTAAAAATACACACAGGAAAACCACACCATCTATGGTCCCATTTTAGCTTTGGCTCAAGGGAAAGTGGTATTTTCAAATCATTTCAATGAAAAGCATCAATTTCAGGGCCAGATAAAATATCTTCCTTTAGGTTCTAGAATGTTCCATCTTATCTTACAGTCTGCCACTAGGCCACCCTCTTACTTCTTACTGGGCCACAAGGGACCCAAATCACTCATTCCACAGGAGGGTGCTGTGTTTGACTCATCCTTGTGGCGGTGTCTGCTAGAAAAGCTTTTCTATCAGAGACTGCCCACCACCCTATGAGGTGACCAACAGGGCCAGACCAGCAGAGGACATTCAATGACTGCACTCTTAGGGAAAAGGTAGTGTGTGGTTCTTACTACTTATGCCAGAGGAAAAGGGACATCTGTGTGCAAAAAATGTCTAGTCTTCTGTCTCTAATGTTATATGGATCTGAACAAGGGTTTTCATATAGCAGAGGAATTCACCGTTTGTACACATTGAGAGGAAAAGTTTCTGCCAGAGAATCTTTTCAGAGATCAGAGATCACTCAAAGCTTCTTCATCTTGAAGACATTACAAGAAAGTAGACATCCTTGAAATGTCTTCCCTAGTTGCTAGTTTCAAGCAGTTTGCTTTCTGGAACACCTATGCAACACGTGAGAATGAGATACAACACTTTAAATAACAAGATTTTCCCCGTATCATTCATTGAAGACATTTCTCACTAGATAAATAGAAAGAAAAAGCATAAAGAGAAATCTCAAAATGACCTGGCCATTTCTTCGCTAGACTCTGGTGTGACCATGTGCTCTTTGAGCTATGGCTGTCGCCATGCTTCCCGGCTTTGGCCCCACTCCCACCTTGGGGAGGTGAATCTTCTCTCTCCCTTCTCTTTTTCTCTCTAATTTACTTTCAAATACACTTTTCTTTCTTTGCAAAAACAAAACAAAACAAAACAAAACAAAAGCCTATAATCCCACATCCAAGAGCTGGTGTGTTTCTGTCCAACCTTAAAAATAACCTACGCGTATTCGCACATTTTTTATGACACAGAAATAGCATTTTCAAAAAAACTGTCTTTAAAGACAAACTGATATCAGAATGCCAGTCAAGTTCTGATAGTGAAACAAATTCTACAAAATTCTATAAACTCTAAAGCACATTTCCAATGTCTCCCTCTTGCTTTGATGACTGCCCCTGTGTGGGAGCTTGTAGGAACCTGGAGTAAGCAACTCCTTTGGTGTGATTGTAGTGGATCGAGTGCTGGTGAGCTGTGCAGGCTGGGTCCCCATCTCCTGCCCTGCTTAATCATTAATAGACGGACGTCTCACCCTCCAAACTACCTCAGTTGAGATAATAAATTATACAATCACCCTATAGAAAAGGCAACCTGCTTTTAGCACGTCCACACTCTTAGCACGGGAAATTAACTGTTCACCTGGGTATTGAATCTGCTTATCCAGAGAAAAATCTCTTTCTCCTCTACAGGGTTTTTGTTGGTGGTCTCTTGGCCAGGCTGTCACTTATAATTGCCTCTCCCTAGAGCGAAAGAACCATTTAGTCCACTTTGTTTTATTCAGTGCCAGGGGGGTCGGGTATGGGGGCTGGGGGAAGAAAAAGCCCACCCTAATCCAGAATAGCTCTTTTGAGGAGATGGCGGTGGGTGGGATGAATAATGTTGCAGTGTGTACACCGAGAAATGCATGGATTGGGTTGCCGGCCCAGCAGAGGTCATTTTTCAATACCACTGAGGGGGTTCAGTTTATCAGCTCATCTCTCACCTTTGTCTCCACTTTAAATTTTTTGTAGACCCACCCAGGGGTAATGAACCAGAAAATCCTACGGCTATTGTGTTTTTGTTATGAATTCCTGTTCCTAGGAGTTTGCAACTCAGGTGCAAAAAAAGTTGTTCTGACTTGAAATGACTTGAAAATTGAGTTAGGAAGTTCAAACTTAGGGGCAAATATTTTCTTAGACTGCCTGATTAATGCTGGGATAGGAAGGTGTCAGGAAATGTGATATTCAGAGCTTTTAAATTCCGATAAAAACAAAATTTGGAAGTCGGAGGAGCATGCCGTTGCCCTCAGCTCTGCCGCTGGTGTCTGTGTAGGTGTGGGCTTCACCTTAATTGGTTTCACAGACGTATTTTGACATGTCATCAGAGCATTGCCTTTTCCACGAGTGACTTGTTCCTCTGGAAGGAAAGATCCAAGAAGTCAGATCACTTTACTCTGCGGCAGTTCCCTGTGTGGTCCTCCACGGTGGAGTTTGATCTGAACGTCGTGAGTTCTTGCATGTTTGTGGAATTCTCACACCAGCCCCAGCTGAGACTCTTCAGGGAACTGGCATTGAAGTTCAGTCTCCATTGTCTGGTGGTAATTGCCTTACCATCACTATTTCTGTTCATTCTCTCCCTTCTACTCTCAATTTTTGTCCCCCCAGCTCTCAGGTGCCCAGTGCTGATAATCAAAGGCTAATTGCCCAGGATCACACTATAATCTAGGGCCCATGCACAGCTCTCTTTTACTTATTCAGTTTCACTTAATCACATAGCAAACTCCTGTCAAAGACCTCGACTATTCCCCTTCACTTACCTACCATTCTCCATCCTGTCTACATTGGCCCAAACAACGTATATTATTTACATTTACAGGCATTGGGGCATGGTCCTCAATGTCTCTTCTGATATTCTCTTTTTCGCTCAGTGTGGTTTTACCAAGATTAATGCATGTGGTTGTGGGAGCTGGCCTTCTTTTATTTTTGCTGCTCGTACTATTTCACTGTGTGAGTCTATTTCATTTACCATTTTTCTGTGAGTAAGCATTTGGGTTATTTACAGTTTTCAGTAATTAAGAAAGGGATTCCTATGAGCATGCATGGAATGTCTCTTGATACACACATATGGGGTATTCTTCTAGACATGGTGTTGCTGGTTTGTAGAGTGTGCAGATGTTCAGTTTCTCAAAATGATGTCCAAATGTTTTCCATGTGGTTATATAACTTACACTCCAACTAGTGATGTATGAAAATGCCCATTAAGCCACATGCTTTCCCACATCTGGTAACATCAGATTTCTGCATCTTCATCAACTAAGGGGTCGCACAGTGGCATTTTATCTCAATTTGTACTTCCTAAATTAGTGTTAATTCCTTTTTCATGTCTTTTACCCACTAGTGTTTCCTCTCATGTAAAATGCTGGTTCTTGTGTTTTGTCCAATTTTCTCTTGTATAGTTTTTTTTCTTATTCCTTTGAAAAAGGCATTTCTTTTTTTTTCTTCCTTTGAGGTTGTTTTTTGCACATTCTTGATGTTAATCCTTTGTCAGTTTTACATGTTTCAAATATCTCTCTGCAGTTTTTAGCTTGTCTTTTGACTTATTTAAGATATCTTTTGATGAACAGATTTTTTTTTAAAAAATAGTGTAATCAAATGAATAATTCTTTTTTGTTATGTTTGGCATTTTTTGTGTCGTGTTTAAGAAATGTTTCCCTACCCTGAGGTAATAAAGCTGTTCCCTTAAATTTTATTCTAAAAGTTTTAAAGTTTTACTTTTGACATTTCAGTTCTTAATCCATCTGGATTTCATTTTTGTGTATGGTAAAAAAGTAGGAAATCCATTTTCATTTTTTTCCATATGAATAACCAATTTTTCCAGCTCCATTTGTTGCACTATATTTTCTCCTTTATCAATGTCACAGTAGCTCCACACAAAAGTCAAGAAAAATTCCCAGAAGTTTATTCTCCCTGATGCTAACACATAATAAGTAAAAATTATCATTTTGTATCTGTACGTATGAAGTGGCACACTGGGAAATTAATATCCATTTACTCACCACAAACTAGTTGATTAGGTATGCAATTTATCTGCATTTTTATGGAGAAGTCAAAGAAGGATACCTAGTGTTCCATGGGTCTTATAGATAAGAGGTGTTGAATAGCTCCCAAGTTTCTACAGCTGATTAGGGTCAGAGTTAGCATTCCACAGACCTAGTGGTCCATGTTCTCACTACTTTAGTAGGAAGGGAATTACATGGAACCAGCTGTCATCTTGATCTTTGTTCAACTCTAAAAGTGAAAAAGAGAGATTGATAGCAAACCCCCTTCAATCCCACCCCCCCAACAGTAAATAGGCAGATTGAATTGCCCTTGGGAAACTGACTTTTCCTTCTTTTTCAAAGGCCATACATTGACACACCATCAATTTCTCTCTTTGCTACCATGGTACTCTGGACCATGTCCACTGGAAGCATTCCTTTTTCTTAGAGTGAAGAGTATTAAAGTTAGTAGATCCAATCACTGACCGAGGCTGTGAGCGTCTCCTGGAGTGGGTGTAGCCCATTTGCTCCCAGGAAGCATTGCCTGTATGTGGAGCCAGGACAGTCAACATTTGTGTAAGCCAGCCAGCATTGAAAAATGCATGTGGTAGGTGGAGACAGTAGATTCCGGGGCGTGTGGGTGGTCTTGAAATAAGGGCATAACTTTTATGTGAGAAAATTGTTTTACAATTTTTGCAACTTGAGCTAAGATACTCCAGATCAATGTCGATGTGGATCAGTGGAAAACACAACCTTGAAACCAATTTGTCTCAAGTTGGCATCCCACCCTCCTCTTAACCAGCTGCACAACTCTGTTCAAGCAATCCCACTCAGGGGTCGCCACTTTTTTTCTGTAAAGGGTCTACTAGTGAGCAGTTTAGGCTTTGTGGACCAAACACTCCTGTCACGACTACTTGACTGTTGTTGTCGTGTGAAAGTAGTTACAGGATGATTCATTGAAAAATGCATGTGGTAGGTGGCATGAAATTTTGTTGTTTTTCTAAATTTTCCCAATTTTAAAAACATAAACAGTTTTTTATTTCTGGGGGCTACAAAATACAGGCAGTGGTCCAGATTTGGCCCCAAACAATAGTTTACTGAGTCCTGATCTAAACTCTCTTCAGTGGACTCATCTGTGTAGTTCAAATCCTAGGAGATGTTCCTTAGTATTAAGTTGTGGATGGCGAGCTGCTTCACACAGTATTAGCCCCAAAGAAGGAACACAATATATATATATATTCTTTATCTAAAGGTCTAAGTTACTGTTGCAGTGGTTAATGTACTTGGTGTATAGGCATGGCCTCCTTCAGTGGGTGGCACTAAGTGCTAGGGGTGCAATGTTAACACGACACACAAAGTTCTTGCCCTTCTGGTGTCTGCTTTCTAGGGGAAGGAGAAATACACTAATAAAATAAAAAATAGGAGACTGTATCCCACATGAGATTGTTATAAATGCTAGGAAAAAGAACCAGGGAAAGTGTACAGAGGAATATTTAGTCTGAGGTTTTAGACTTTGGAATCTGTAACACATAGGTGGAATTTCAAGCTATAAGATTTTATGAGTTCATCAAGAGAGTGAGTGTAGATCGTGATGGAGAGAGGTCTAAGTTTTGAGTACTGAGCTACTCCATTATTTAGCCGTCAGGGAGATCAGGAGGAAACTCCCAAAGAGACCGAGAAGAAGGAGGAAGATCTAGGAGTATGCTCTTTGGAGAACTGAGTGTTGGCAAAGGGGAGTGCCCAGGGAGGGAGAGGTCACCAGGTCCAAACTCCAGTTTGGTCCAGAGGGATAAATCCTGAGCTGAGACTGGTAGATTCAGAAACATAGAAATCACGGGTCACTTTGACAGCTCTGGTAGCAAAACAGTGGCCTGAGAGGGTGTCACAGGGCCTGGCTGTTTCCAGAGAAAACAGGAAGAAAGGCAGAAACAAGCGTCTGGGAAGGAGTAGAGATGCCACTGTTAAGGTTTTTTCCTGTTAAGCAAAGAGAGTTAGACGAATAACTGGGCTTGAGAGGGTGGGTTGGGTGAGGCTGTGGCATTGAGAGCTTTGTTTGTTTGTTTTCGATTACTTTTTTAAACTAAGAGAAGTAACAACTTGTAATATGCTGCGGGGAAAGATCCAACAGAGGAAAAACAAAAACAGTGACGGAGGCAACAGAGAGACAAGCACATCGTTGGATGGCTCAGAGCCAGTGGCGAGACAGAGGGCTTGACTTAGCTAAGAGCACAGAGATTCCCTCCAGAAAAACAAACCAGTAAGCACACAGGGAGTCTCCCAGCTGGTGTCAGCCACAGTGGGACCTAGTGGGAGACCTCTTCTGGCTGTTTCTATTCTTTTTTCAGTGAAATAGGGCTTTAGCTGGGAGTGATAATGCATATCTGAAGTCGAAGGACTAGAGAAGATAGCATAATTGTGTATGATTATTGTGCTAGGACCCCTGAGCAGTATCTAGGGTAGCGTTCCTTAGGAGTGAATAGTCTATGAATGGTCGTTAGAAAGCCCGTAGATCCCCTCCCACTGTATGGGTGCCTTTTCTCCAAATACATATTTTTCTGGAAAGGAATTTCTAGCTCTGTCTAGATTATCTAATAGGTTCATGACCCAGATAAGATTTTTTTTTTTTTGAGTAGGCGTCTCACTCGGTTGCCCAGACTGGAGTGCAGTGGCCGCTCCCGGCCACCGCAGCCTCGACCTGCTGGGCTCTGGCGATCCTTCCGCCTCAGCCTTCCCAGTAGCCGGAATTACAGGCGTGCGCCACCACGCCCGGCTGATTTTTTGATTTATTGTAGAGATGAGGCCTCGCTGCCCAGGTGGGTCTCGAACCCGCGGGCTCAGGCAATCCACTCACCTCAGCCTCCCAAAGGCGCGGGATTACAGGCTGAGCCACCGAGCCCGGCAAGATTTTTTTTTTTAAATGACATAATAAACCTGCTGATGAAACATAGTCGCCAGGACCTAGAATCAGGAAACTTTCTGCTCCGTGCCCAGCTCTGACGGGAAGGCGGGCCATCATCTTGCCTGGGATGTTGGTTTCTTATTTGGAGCAAGAAAATGAATTATGGGTGAAGTCCCAGTGCTGTGGTCCAGCTGTAGAGTCATATTGGAAGGGAGTTGTCAGAGAGAGAGGCATTGCCCCAGGTAGGCATTAAGAGGCATCAACTCCAACACCGGCCATGGAAATTCAGGTCTAGGTGAAGAGCCCAAAGGATGAGCCCGACAGGTGTAAGCTTAGCTCTGTGACTCTGCAGTTCATCTTCATGGCTCTACCAACCCCGCACTGATAAACTGATGCTGGTAACATCTTCCTAACTTTTAGCATGTCTTTGAGGATGACACACAATGGTAAAACCGATGGTCAGACCAAAGACATTCAAAACAATTTGGTTTCCTCAAAGTCAAAGAATGAATTTATTTTAAATATGCAGACATGAAAGCGGAAAAAGCAATTTAAGTTCAAAATGAAAACACAGTTTCCTATTTTGAGATCACATAGTATTGAATGACTCATTGGCATAATCACATATAGGCATTATTTGATATGCTTAGAAGTTTTTTATGTCTTTTAATTTTACATTGCCAAAAGATATGGTACAGACAGGGAAGGTATTTTATATGAATTAATGATCATGCAGATTGAAAGAACAATCCAAGTTGTGATGAAGATAAATTATATCACATATAAATAAATCAACTGAGGAATTTAATCTTAGACTTTTCTTGAAATTCAGAAGAGTTGACTTGATTACTCAATTAGTAGCTCTTTTTAGTTAAAAAGAAACAAATCCTCTAAGCTAATCTTTATTTGATGCTGATAAACATCTTCCTAACTTTTACTTCAAAGTCAACCAAGGGGGTAAAAAGCCACTTGGGCTGATTTTTGCCTTTGGTATTATTAAAAGGAGGGGAGAAAGCCTGTCCCGGGCTGAGATGTTATTTACCAAGTTAAAGGCTAAAGCCAACTGTCATGTCCAAGTTATAAAGTCCTTATAAAAACAGCAACTTATAATGGAAATTTTGACCCACTTAAGCTCTGGTAAGGCAACGTGATTCAAGAATAATAACAATAATAATAAATCTGGTTTTCCTATATTCAAACTCATACCACATTCTTGCTGTGAGGAAAATCAATTTATATTTCCAGGGAGGAATTCCAAAGTAGAATTGGGTATTTATCATGACTGAAATGAACTGACAACCTCTTCTTCTATTTTGGAGATTTTCTACATGTTTACTTTGGTTATTTTTAAAGTTAGTAATTTAATGAAAAATATTTTCAGTTCAAATTGACCTTTCTACTTATATGCCTAAAGAAAGTTACCACCACTTTAATTAAATTAAAGTATGACTGCAATTCATTTTATTAAATATTCCATTTAAAATAAAACCCTCTCCTTCATAGCAAAGTATGCACTTGCTTTCGTCTTGGCATTTTTCTCTTTAGCTGCCGTCATCCGATTGAAGCATTTGCTTTGAAATGCCTGCCAAATATTTTTGCCCAATACCACAAAAACAATGCAGCAATGTATGAGTGATTTATCCTAGTCAGTTTACAACCGCCTCGCCTGTGTGGAACGCTCTCTGGAGTTCAAACAGAAGGCTTGCTTTTCCTCTTAAGCTAGTAGACTCTTAACAGTGTGTTGTGTCCTGGATCTGAGGACGTTTCCTATGCAGACAGAAACACCACCAAGCAATTAATGTGTTGTTTTAACAAAAAAGAGAGAGAGAGGACAGCACAGACATGCACACATCCACCCATGACTACAGAGAGATGCCCAACACACATACTTATACATACATTAATTACTTTTTCCTCATTCCAATTAAGAGTCTTATCATGGACATTTAAAGGATTAAGCAAATGAAAATATCATTTATTTGCTTGTGTCAAAAAAAACTTCATTTTCATTCATACCTTCTTTGGGTTGCCTAGCCATTAGACTTTACTCAAAACAACAAAAACGAAGGTATTTTCACTTTTCTCTCAAGTTCTACTTGTGTGTGGCTTTTTAGAAAGATCCACAACAAAGGAAAAAGTGCTTGTCCGCTGCAGTTCCAAAGACTGAATGCTTATTTAGAAAGGTCACTGTATCCAAAGGACAGATTGCCAGTTCTTTTGAATTTTCCTTACTTGCCTCTTCTATGGAAACAGAGAGAAACACGAATCACCGGCTGGGAGGCAATAGGTAGAGACCACCCACAGCAGAGCCTGTTTGGCATCTTGTGACCCTCTGCTCTACAGACAGCAGGGCAATGAGGAAAACACCCAGACACAGTCCCCACCGAGTCCTGAGATATTCTCCACTTCATCAGGCTCGCGAAAGGCTTCAAAGACACAGAAGCGGCTGATTATTTTAAAAACAAAGCAAGACCAAACTGCGCCTGACCCTGCAGAGAGCTCCAGCCAGTGTTCTCTGACCTCCTTCTTCCCACACCACTTGCCCCCTTTCTGGAGAACGTGATCTGTTTTCTTTTCTGAAAGAGCTGTCAAGAAAGGGGCCTCCGTGGAATATCCTATCACAAACGGTGGATGCTTAAGAAATAAAAAATGTGCGTGTGTGCACACTCATTACCTCCACACCCAAGTACTCGGAGAGGTGGGGCAAATCCTTCTGTGCCCTACAAAGACATACATGTGAAGCAGCTCTGGGAGAATCCTTTGGATTTGAGCAATGTACCTTCTCTGTTAAACTGAGATCAGGGTGGTCATCACCAATAACTCAAAAAACAGTAGATGCGGAGAGAATGCAGGGAAAAGGAAACACTTCTACACTTGGTGGGAGTGTAAACTAGTGCAGCCTCTGTGGAAACAGTATGGGGATTTCTAAGAGGTCTAAAAATCAACCTTACATACGACCCAGCAATCCCCTTCTGAGGATATACCTGGAGGAACCCAGATCACCCTATGAAAACAGATACTTGCACACACATGTTTATTGCAGCTTTAATCACAACAGCAAAAACATGGAACCAATCGTGCTGCCCATCGAAAGTGGACTAGATTTTTAAAATGTGGTACATATACACGATGGAATATTAAGCAACCATAAAGGACAAAATTATGAACTTCGCAGCAACTTGAATGGATTTAGCCTGTAATACTCAGTGATCTATCACAGGAACAAAACACTGAGTATCACGTGTTCTCACTCATAAGCGGATCCTGGACATTTATCAAAATACTGTAAGAAAGGAACTGGCAGTAGTAGGATAATTCCGGGGTTGGGGCGGATACAACATCAATAAGGGTAACTGATCTCCAACCAGGCAAAGTGGGGACCAACGTGAGGCCCAAGTTTTACCTGTACAATGACCATTTGTATACCTAGCTCTGAATTGTACTGCACATTTTTAAAATAAAAATTAAAAATACATAAATTTTAAAAACTGAGATCAATCAGGACAAATAGACAAGGAGCTACCATGGAATTCCAAGGGCAAGACAAGCTTGGTTGACACAGTTTGTAATCACACTCACTACCATCAGGTAGTTAGACGATTTCAAACACGTTCACATTTTTCAGACTGAGTTGCAGGGAATTTTAGATATTTGGTTTTGTTTGTGTTCATGTTTGTGCTGATGGTAGTGCTTTTTTCTTTTTGGTTTTTTTTTTTGGTGTGTGTGCGTGTTTTATTTTGTTTTGTTTTTGGTTGTTGTTTTGCTTTGTTTTTCTCATTTACTACACACTTAATCCAATGGCTGGTTTAGGGCTGGGGTGAAGAGCCTGATTGCTCATAGGTGCAGGTTGGTGGCTGATAGTCAAGTGGCCAAAAAGTGAAGTGACTCATGGGACTTAGTAATAGGACAGATAAGCACGTTCAAGGTATAGACAACCAATCATTGGACCAGGTATGTACTAAGTGATTTGTATTGGTCAGACACTGAACCAAATGCTGAGAATTCAAAAAATATATAAATAAAGCAGAGAAGATCTTTATTTTTAGATCAGATCTTTATTTTTAATGCAATTAACATGCGCCATTTATTACCAGGCTTGGAAAACAGTAGGCAATCAAGAAATGTTTGTTGAGTAAATGAATTGTCTAGCACACGAGATTCTTTAGTGGGCAACTAACACATGTGAGTTCCCTAAGTAGTTTCATATTTGTTTTGACATTTTTAATGTGTGTTTTAAAAATGCTTTTATTACCTTTACCCCTCCTAAAAGTTAATAAGTCCACTGAGGCCAGACACTAGATTTAATATTTCCTGTTCGGGGCTTGGTGCAGTGAGTGAGGCCTGGACCCAAGGACTACATCCTTGGAAAGAGGAAATTTGTTTTTGCTTTGTCCGTCTCTAAAAGTCATGTCGAGTTTACAAATAAGACTATTTTGATACTGAAATACTTTCATTGACATGAAAAGATTTTAGTGAATTTTTACACTGATGTCTTCAATTCTTAATTTTAGAAATCAGACCGAATTGAAGTGTACCCACATTACACAGGAGACTTGGCTCTGAATAAATCCTCATCACTCATCTGGTGTCACAATAATTTAAGCATCCAAACACATATTTCCAGACTTCCACAGGGATGCTACCATCATGGCTCCCTCAAACTCCAAAGACTGAGCACATAGCCCCAAGGGCATCCGCCAGAGTAGGTCAAAATGCCTGGAACTTGTTACATGACAGTGGCATGACGTATTAAGCCATGAAGAGTGATGCATTTGTGCGGTCATTCACCTGTCTGCTCTCATATCTGTGCCCATCTTCCTCTTTGCTCTGCTCTGTGTTTGAGATATTTGATTCTTCAAGTACTTTGACAACTGGTGTGCATCTGGGTTTGTGAAATGGAAGTGTTGGTATGAAATTGGAGGCTGTAATTAAAAGAGATTCCAGGAGATTGTCCTCTGCTTATTCTGCAGCAGTGGTTGACCCACCTCCTGCCAGGAGGTCCTAGCTGCAGGATTCAGCTAAGTATACTGTCCACGCATTGCTTCTCTAGTCCTTGGACTGCTGGTGGTTTCCTGTTGCCCTCTGTTGTCCTCATGGCTTTTCCAATAGTTTTATAACCAGTCTCCCCTTATTAAATTCCTTCTGTTGAAACACCAGGCAATGGGCTGTCTTTTCCTGACTGAACATTGACTGTGCTAAAACTTTGTTTAGAAAAACCTTGCTGCTATTTCAAACCATCTACTCTGATGTCTGGCAATATTTCTAAAGAACTTATTTCATTTTATATTATTCAATTTCATGAGAAAAAAATTTATAATTTTGTTCACAAATCAATTTTCCTTCACTTTCTTCTTACAAAACAGTGATGAAACGAGAACCAGTTTGATAAGCATTTGTACTAGTCAGCTCGAGCTGACATAACAAAATACCACAGACTGGGTGGTTTAAAAAAGAGAAATTTATTTTCTCACAGCTCTGGAGGCTGGAAGTTCATGATCAAGGTGCCAGCTGGGTTGGTGTCTGGTGAGGGATCTCCTCTTGGCTTGCAGATGGCTGCCTTCTTGCTGAGTGATCACAGGGCTTTTACTTGGAGCATGCGTATGGAGAGAGGGAGAAGGAGCTCTTGGTGTCTTTTCTTATAAGGTACTAGCATGATCAGATTAGAAACCCACTTTTATGATCTCTTTTAACCTGAATTAATTCCTTTCTCCAAACACAGCCACACTGGATGCTTAAGGTTTCAACATTCATACAGAAAGTTATTTTATCCAGAGAGCTTATTCCTTTTGCATGAAAATCAGAAACTAAGTAAAATATTTGTAGCTTATTTGGCAATAAAAGAAAAGAAGAACACTTTCGGGTTAGCAGTATTCCGTTCAGATATGTGTTATTATTAATAATAATTTATGGTTCATAAAATTATAAATTATAATTTACTCATTTTTAAGTAAAAGATTCTGTGTTAGGCAATTAGGGCAAGAAATAATTAGTAAGGATGATAGAGAATCTGAAAAATATTATATGCAACTTGATCTTATTGCTATTTACAGAACCTTGTATCAATAACTGTAGAAAACACATTTCTTTAAAGTGCCAAGAAGGTAGTGAGCAAGATGTACCATAATATGCAGGTATATAAGAAAGTTTTAGGTAACTTCTAAAAGATTGAAACTTTACAGAACACACTCTGGAGGTCAAAAGTATAAGATTGAGGTGCCAACTGGGTTAGTGTCTGGTGAGAATTAGATGAAAAATCGACAGATGTAAGATAGCAATAACATTTCCAAATATTTGGAAATTAAATAATGTACTTCTAATTGGTTCACTCTTCAAAGATGAGTCCATAGAGAAATTGTAAAAGATATTTCAAAATGGTTGATAATGAAAACACAATATATCATAATTGGAGGGATGCACCCAAACCAATATTTCAAGAGAAATGTATAGCTTTAAGTGCCTGTATGAGAAAAAAAAATTTAAGTTCTAAGATCAAATCAATGAAATCTAAGTTTCTAACTTAAGAAGTCAAAGAAGAGAGAGAAAAATAATTATAAATAATGTAATAAGGAAATAATAGCAAATGGAGTAGAAATCAATGAAGTAAAAGATGTAAAGAATTAAAAACCCAAAAGTTGCACCTAGTTAAAGATCAATTAAATAGATAAATCCCTAGCAAGGTAGATTTTTTTAATGGAGAAAATGTACAACTTCTAAGTATCAGAAAAGAAAATGGGAATTCCACTCCCCAAAAAGCATAATAATTTATGTCAATCAATCTAATAACTTGGACAAAAGAGTCAATTTTTTGAAAGATAAAACTTACCACAAAAAGTTCAAAATTAAATAAAAGATCTGAACAGAACTCTATCTTTTAAAGAAATTTAATTAATACTTTAATCCTTCCCACAAAGAAAACTTCAAATTTACATGAGTTCACTGATTTTCAAATTCATATTTTTTGAAAACTTAACAAATAATATCAACGTATACAAACTCATTACCTTGATATCAAAACTAGAATAAGACCTTAAAAATATTAAATATCATAACAATTTTTCTCAGAACAAAGGATGCAAAAAACTTCAACAGAATATTAGCAGTCTCATCCAGGATTACATAAAAAGCATTCTACTTCCAGACCAAGTATACCTATTCTAGAAATGCAAGGTTGGTTCAACATTGAATATCCATTATATAATGAAACCAATGGTTGAAGAAGAAACATTAGACAAACTTCAAAACCCACTTATGTTAAAACTTGTCAGTAAACTAGGAATCATGGGAAATGTTCTAAAACTGCTAAGACACATTCAAGAAAAACCTGTAGCAAGTATCATGGTGAACGATTAAGTTGAGGAGAAAAGCTAATATCTCATTTTCAATTCTTACCAGGGCAATAAAACAAACAGAGAATCAGAATGAATAAAGAATGATAAGGAAGAAGAGAAAGTGACCAATTTTCAAGACACATGATTATCTAAATAGAAAATCCTAAGAAATCTGTTTAGAAGGTACCAGAATTACTATCTGAATTAGACATGGATATAAGAAATAAGCTCAATAACAAATATTAGTTAAATTTGTATGTGTAGTAAATCCCCTACGAATGAATGAACTTTGTCTATTAAAAATATCAAGCCATTTCAATTTGATTTTTAAGGAAATAAAATCTTTTAAAGTATTTGTTTAAATATCATGACATTATAAGGAGATTTGAAGTAATTTTGATTAAAATTGACCTAGTATATTTGTTCTTGCAGTACTCAAATTCTTTAATGTTTTCTGAAACAAGCCAACCTCCTCTACATAGCATAACTGAGGAAACAAAAGAATTTATAACACACCCAAATACCTGATCAATAGCTGTTTACTCCCAATGCCTTATGATACCTCTAACAGTGTGAACTTGAATTTGAATTCAGAACTACAAACAGTCAAGGGGCTCAAAGATCCACACAACATTTGTGAATACAAACCTGCAACTGCAACAGAGGTGAACATTTTTCTCACTTTGCCCTGGTCATGTTCCATTAGAAGTCACCAGCCCGCCCTCTGCACCTGTCACTAGATAGTAAGTCTCCAACATACGAACGAATTCTGTTCTGAGAGCACGTTTTAAATCCAATGTGTTAACTACAAAGTTAGCCTAAGTACCATCACAATTGGTTATACAGTTCTATACTGTAATAAGTTTATAATACTTTTCACACAAATAACACATAAAAAGCAAACACAAAAAAATAAAGAAGACATTTTTAATCTTCGGTATAATACCTTGAAAAGTGCAGTAGTACAGTGCAGTATGACAGCTGGCACACAGGACTGGCGTCACGTGAACTGGCAAGAATTCCTGACAGGAGGAGGAAGAGGAGGAGGGAAATGGCAGAGCTGAAGGATCACCAACATAGGATATAGAGGGCCAGCTGCAATGTCACCCACACCCGACATTGATGGCACAGGTTCTGGCTCCTGGCTGGATTCAATTCTATCTATCCTCTTGAAAGATGCATATTCGCATCCTTAAAAATTCATAACTTGAAGGTTCATATATAGGGGATGCATTGTACTAGCAACCAAAATTTGACAAATGCAATTATTTAAATGTGATTTTAAAAACATAAAATATGTTATAATGCAGATGACTTTAGATAGCCAAGGTGATTTTGAAAAGTATGGTGAAGTTTGAGGGTCTAAACTACCTGATTTGAAAAGTTAATATAAAACTCGCGAAATCAAGACGTGGAATTGGCATAAAGATGGGCATATAGATCGATGAAACAGAACAGAGCCATGATGTCCCATAGGGTAGCCACTGGTCCATGCGGCTACTGCCATGCAGCTAGTAAAGACAGATTTCCTGTAGCAGCTGGTGTAAATACTCATCAGATTGGGTGAAAAAATGTAAAGTATATCATTGATAATTGGTGTGTTGATTGTATAATGAAATGATAATATTTTGAATACAAATAAAATGTTTTATTTATATTCAAATATATATTTATATTTTCAGGCTATATAAAAAATTTTATTACAGGTAATTTCATCTTTTATTTTTACTTTTTTAACGTACATACTAGAACATGTAAAATTATATATCTGTGACTGCCATTGTGGTTTGTCTTTTAATTCCATTGGACAGTGATGAAATAGAGTCAAAGCTGTGATTAATTGGTTGGTTTTTTTTAAAGTCACCAACATAATTCTATTGGAGAAAGACTGAACTTTCAACAAATGATTTGGAACAACTGGATATCTGTGGGAGTTTTTTGGTTTTTGGTTGGCTTTTTTTTTTTTGAGTTGAAGTTTTACTCTGTCACCCAGACTGGAGTGCAGTGGCATGCACATGGCCACCCCAGCGTCGGCCAGCTGGGCTCCAGTGATCCTTCCGCCTCAGCCTTCCAAGTAGCCAGAGCTACGGGCACACATTACCATGCCTGGCTAATTTTTGATTTATTGTGGAGATGAGGTCTCATCAAGTTGCCCAGGCTGTTCTCAAACCAGCGGGCTCAGGCAATCCCCTTACCTCGGCCTCCCAAAGTGCTGGGAGTACAGGCTTGAGTCACCGCTCCCGGCCATCTGTGTTTATTTGTTTTGTTTTGTTTTTTAAAAAGGCTCTTGACCTTAACCTCAATTCATTTTTGAAAAATCAATTTGAGGCCATGGCTTTACTAGACTGGTGTGGACATGTGATCTTTGAGCTATGGTCACCACCATCTTCTGTAAGCTTTGCACCCCCCCACCCCACCTTGGGGAGGTGAATCTTCTCTCTCTCTGTCTCTGTCTCTCTTTCTTTCTCTCTAATTTACCTTTTAAATAAATTATATTTTCCAATCTAAAAATATCGATTTGAAGTGAATAATAGAGCTAAAACTTACACTTAAAATGATAAAGCTTCTGGAAGAAAAGTAGAGAAATGTTTTGCAACCTTGGTGTAGTAAAAATTATAAGAAAAGGACTAGCCGGGCTCGGTGGCTCAGCCTGTAATCCCCTGCATTTGGGAGGCTGAGGTGAGTGAATTGCCTAAGCCCACGGGTTCGAGACCTGCCTGGGCAGGTGAGACCTCATCTCTACAATAAATTAAAAAAAAAAAATTAGCCGGACGTGGTAGCGCGCGCCTGTAGTTCCAGCTACTCAGAGGGCTGAGGCGGAAGGATCGCAGGAGCCCAACAGGTGGAGGCTGCGACAGCCGGGAGCGGCCACTGCACTCCAGTCTGGGCGACAGAGTGAGACTCCAACTCAAAAGAAAAGAAAAGAAAAGAAAAGGACCGTTTGCAAAAGAAAAAAATGCTAAATTGGATCTTATTAAAGTGAAAATCGTCCGTTCTTGCGAAGATGCTAAGAACAGGAAAACACAAGTCACAGAAAATATCATGTCACATATATATCTGACAAAGGGCTTGTATTCCGCATGTATAGGGGCTAAAACTCAATAATATAAAGAGAAACCACCAAGGTTTTTAAATGGAGGAAAAAAGACTCAGAGAAACCCTCACAAAAGAAAATCTACGTATGACTACCTTAAAGGATGCTTACTATTACTCGTCCTCAGGGAAATGTAAATTACACCATAAAGAGAGAAACAGGCACCAGACTGGCTGAAATTAAAATGACTGACGACACCACAGATAGGTGAGCCTGTGGGTCTACTGACATTTTCCACTGCTGGTGAAAGGCGTAAGATACTATAACCTGTTTGTAAACCAGTTTGGCAGTTTCTTTTAACTGCAATTTTACTCTTTATATTTTACCCCAGTGAAAAGAAAAATAGTACACAAAAAGAATCGTGATGGCATGTTTATAGCAGCTTCATTCATAATAGGCAAACACTGGGAGCCATGCAAGTGTTTATTAAACGGTGAATGAACACACTTTGTGTGTGTGTGTGTGTGTGTGTGTGTGTGTGTGTGTGTGTGAGTGAGTTGGGAGTCTCACTCTGTCGCCCAGGCTGAAGTTCAGTGGCACACTCATGGCCACCTCAGCGTTGACCTGCTGGGCTCCAGCGATCCTTCTGCCTCAGCCTTCCAAGTAGCCGGAACTACAGGCATGAGCTACTACACCCAGCTAATTCTTTTATTTTATTGTAGAGACGAGGTCTTGCCAAGTTGCCTGGGCTAGTCTTGAACCCACGGGCTCAGGAAATCCACTCACCTCGGCCTCCCAAAGTGGTGCTGAGCCACCAATCCCAGTCAAATGAATACACTTTAATTGATCCACGCTGTATTCTCCAAGGGCAAACTATTTGACTTAAGACTATTCATGTGATATTTGGTTCCCCAACCCTGTTATGATATACATGGCAATATGGATGAATCTCTCAAACTCTCTGCAGAGTGAAAGAGTCAAGGTATGACAGAAAGGAGTACTTGCTGTATGATTTTGCTTATGTGAAGTTTTTCAGTCTGCAAAACTAATTTACAGTCAGGCAAATCAGATGGATGTCACTTAAGCAGGTGGGGTTCACAGGGGCTTGGGGGAAATGGGAATCCTTTATATCTTGTTTGAGGTTGTCGCTAGAGAGTTGCATTCATTTCCAAAACTCGTTTCACTATACGTTCAAAATAGGTGCATTTGATTAAATATAAAAAACTTTTCAATAAAGTTAATTATATTTATCCATCTTGTGTATAAAGCAGATTAAGAGCAGTGTGCAGACACTTTTTATTCATTGTACAACTTTGCCTGAGAGAAAAAGCAGCATTAAAATCCCCAAGATGGCATCCTCAGGCATTCCCTCACTCTCTCATAAATGAGCAGAAGTCACATGACTATAAGTGAAACTAAAATATTAGATGCACTTTTTTCTACAATTTGATATTTTTCTTTTTATGATTTGGAGAAAACATATTTGATTTTTTAAAATCTATCTATTTCATGAGTCTTAGACTGTCTGTAAATCATTTATTTCCTAAAAGTGTAAAGATCCAGAGAAAACATTTGAGAGTCAGATGAAGAGAGCTCTGCATTGTGATTGTTCTTTATTTGGGAGTACCTTATTAAACATATGTAGCAGGAAAATGATTTTTCCTTTTCTCTCAGAAAAACATTTCTAATAATTCAGTAGCATCTTTGAATGCCCTTGAGTGCTAGATCTTTTCCTGGTTTGTTTTGTTTTGTCTTGGTTTCTGATTTAAGACTCTTGGAATGCACTTGGTTCGCCCAATCTGATCTGTAATGCAGAAAAAAAAAGCACAAGACATGAAAAACATAACTTAGCATCCCCTCGAGATGTACTTTATTTTGAAGAACCAAATCAGAGAGGACTCACTGGCAGCTCCACCCTTTGTAGAAAGCTTAACACGAGAACTGACAGGCCATGGCAGAGCATGCAGAGAACCTGGCTTGAACTTTCTCCACCTCCTTTGGACGGTTTCTGTTTGTTTGTTTGCGGCATGTTGTCGGCAGTCAAAGCACTAGCTTGATACTACCTATTTAATCTGTGAGATAGTGGCAGGAAACATGCCAGAATTTTGCAGACCTTGTCTGCTGGTCTGTTTCCTGCCGTTATCCCCTGACATTGGCAATCCCAGAACAATTTCATTTTTAAAATTTAGCTAGCATCCATCCGTAATTCTCTACCTGGCTCTGGGAACCCTGTATCATTGAGTTTTCCTTTTTCATCCATGAAACCCTTCTGAAATCTTGCTTCCCTTAGCATTGATGCCAATGGAAAGAGATGGCAAACTGGAGAAGAGAGACAACATATTAACAACGTTCTCTCAGCAACCACAAGCACATTTTGAAAACCCGTGAATGCTTTGGGATTTGTGAGAATCCTTGAATTTCCACCCCACAACACAAAGGGTGACATTATTTGTTTTCATCTTAAATGCTAGTCTCTCTCGGGCAGGTAAACAGAAACATGCTTTAGCCCTAAATCATCATTTTGAATATAATAACATTAAACTGCCAACGGGTGCTGGCCTGGGCAGTCACTAGCTTGACCTTGACACAGGGCAGTATGGCAGGAGAAACAAAGTAGCCAGTGATGTTCAGACTGTGGAAGGAAGGCCATGGATATGAATACAGAATGCTTGAAGTAAAGTTGCAGAGTATTTCTAGATATTATCAGTGAGGAAATTTAAAAAAAAATCTTTTACATTAATAATAAAAATTTGAAAATACTTAGGAATTAACTAGTAAGGTGGAATATGTGTACACTAAAAATTATAACACTGATGAAGGAAATTTAAAAAGACACAGTGAAATGAAAAGACATCCCATGTTCATAGATTGGAAGAATTAATATTGTTTAAAGTATCCATACTACCCTACTACCCAAAGCAATTTGTAGATTACCATAATCCCTATCAAAATTCCCATGACTTTTTTTTACGGAACTAGAAAAATAATCCCAAAATTTGCATGAAATCACAAAAAAGACTCCAAATAGCAAAAGAAATCCTGAGCAAGAAGAACAAAGCTGGAAGCATCATACTTCCTGACTTCAAAATATATTACAAAGCCATAGTAATCAAAATAGTATGCTTCCAGCATAAAAACAGACATATAGACCAATGGAACAGAATAGAGAACCTAGACATAAACACAAACATGCATAGTCTTTAACAAGAGTGCCAAGAATACACAATAGAGAAATTACTGAACAAATGATGTTGGTAAAATTGGATAGCCACATACAAAAGAATAAAATCAGTCCTCTATCTCACACCATCCACAAAAATCACTCAAAGAGGGTTAAAGACTTAAACATAAGACCTGAAACTGCAAAACTCCTAGAAGGAAACATAGGGGAAAACAGATTCTTGACATTAATCTAATAAATTTGTTTTGGATTTTTTTTGCACTAAACGCAAAAACAACAAAAGCAAAAATAGACAAGTAGGACTACCTAAAAGTACAAAGCTTCTGCGTAGCAGAAGAAACAGTCAACAACATGAAAGGATAATCTACGTGAAGTGGCAAAACATATGTATAAACCATTTGTCTTATAAGGGGTTAACACCCCAAATGTATAAAGAAATCAGACAACTCAATACTAAGGATACTAATAACTTGATTGTTTTTTTAAAAAGGGGGCTAAAGACCTATACAGACACTTCTCAAAAAAGAAAAGAAGTTCAAGTGGATAATAGGCAAATAAAAAGGTGTTCAACCTCACTAATCATTAGGAAAATGCAAACCAAAGCCTCATGGGCTATCACCTTACACTTGTCTGAATAGCTACTACCCAAAAAAAGACAAAAGATAAGTATTCATGTATAAGTGAAGGAAGGGAAACTCTAGTACACTGTTGGTGAGAATGTAATTTAGTACCACCATTATGGAAAACAGCATGAAAGTTCCTCAAAAAACTAAAAGGAGAGCTACCCTAGGATCCAGAGGGCACTTGTGGGTTTATATATTCAAAAGTAATGATATCAGGATCACAGAGAGATCCCTGCTCTCCATGTTCGTTGCAGCATTATTCATCGTAGTCAAGGTATGGAAACAACCTAAATACCTAAGTTCTTCGATGGTTGAACAAATAAAAAAAATGGAGAACACACACAAACGTGCACACACATACAAATATTATGCAACCCTAAAAAAAGAAGAAAAGCCTGCTATTTGTCACAGCATGGGTGGAACTAGAGGACATTGTGCTAGGCACAATAAGCAAGGTACAGAAACAGAAATAATGTGTAACGTGTAATCTCACTTACATGTAGAGTCTAAAATAGTCAAATTCACAGAAGCAGAGAGGAGGATGGTGGTTTCCAGGGGCTACAAGGAGAAGGGTATAGGATGATGTTGGTTAAGTGGTACACATTTTTTGTTATGCAAGGCAAATAATTTGCGGAGACCTAATGTACAGCGATGTACAGCGATGTGTATGTAGCTAACAATACTGTATTGTATACTTGTAATTTGCAAAGAGGTTATATCTTAAGTTGAATCTAGCAACTACGCATAATAGCAACTACGCAGAAATAATTGATATGAAATTATCTTAATTATGATCACTTCACGATGTATATGCATACCAAAGCCTCACAGTATGCATCTTAAATATATGCAATTTTAAGTCATTGTCTTTAAAGAAAAAGAGTTCTTGGGTATTGAATTGGAACCCAAGCCTACAGAGTGGGATTTGGAATCAGTATTTCAAGGATAAGGAGACTAGGTTGCATTGCCTTCTCTGGTAAAGATTCCTTGAATCTCATTTGTTTGGGCCAAAATTATAGTTATTTCATTGTCTAGTAAAAAGTGGCGTTGCAGTTGGTGTCTAAAGATGTGAGTTTGGTTAATGTGACATTGAAGAACTTTCTCAAAACAATGAGATTAGTTCACACACTTCACAGAACTAGGAAAAGCTCCAATGTATATGTGAACACCAAAGCATGTTAGAAACTCTGAAGCCTTACTAAAAGGTGGGAATTATTACCCTCACTAACTGAGTGAACTGAAGTTGCTATTTCGTGATGAGCAGGAATAAAGGACCAGGTTTACGAAGCAAGAAAGTTTTGACAATTCTATGACTTAAGGTTTCTGATTTATTTTTATCTACAGTAACGCCCCACTATGAAGAACCTGGCAATCATTATAGAGCCCTTTTTACATCTCAGTCTCAATTGTATTTTTGGTTAGATGTAAATTATACTAATATATCCTGACATAGGTATTAAAAAGAGGTTAGTTGTTTTTGACTCACATCTTAAGAGAAAAGTTGTTGTTCATATTGGTAAAAATAAAAAAAATTCTGTAAATGAGATTCTTAATGTTTTTATAAATCAACTCCCAAATTTGTTTAAAATTAAAAAATAAAAAAGTTGAACATGTCTTTATAATGAGTATAATTTATATCATAATGTATGCGGGGAGAACCACCCTCCAAAACAGAATTATCTTTTGGAGGGTAGTCCCCTTGTAGTACAGGATTTAACCCACTAGTGTTCTAGAAACCCACTGTCACCAGTGTACCAGCCAGCATTACTGTGAGAGGCTGTGTGCTCTGCTTCCGTGAATTATTATAGCTCCTTTTTTTTTGAGATTCTTTAAACGCATTTGCCCATTTCATGATGTGTGATTTACAAGCCCACCTGTCCACATGGCGCTGAGTGTTCAGCAGTTTTTGACCAAAAACATCACCATCCTGCACGCCACTCTCCCTATTCACCTGATTTCACCTGATCTCACCCTGAATAACTTTTGTTTGTTTGTTTGTTTGTTTGTTTCTCTGGATGAAAAAAAAAAATTCAAGGGAAACGTTTTGTCAACATGGAAGAGGTGAAACAAAAAATGGCAGAAGAACTAAAAGACTTCAAAATTTAAGAGTTAAAAAACCAAGCAGTGGAAAAAGCTTCTTGATAAATTTATTGCATCAAACAGAGAGTACTTTGAAGGTGACTGAAGTTTAAGCATGCAAGAATAAACACACAGTCTTTTATAAGTGAATTCCAGGTTTTTTAATTCTCCCCTCATATATAACCAGAGCTGCTATAAGCCCAGATAATATGATTTTCATCAACATTGCATAAAATTTACTTTAACATTTTTAAAAATAAATTTTATTTTGTATATTTAAGGCATGTAATATGATGCTATGGGATAAATTTTGATAATCAAAATCTCCCATGCAAATCAGTTATTAGACTCTCAGCTATCAGACTTAATCAACTATTAAACAACTGTTACACTTAGCCCACTGAAAGGAAATGAAATTTTGCCTTACTTCAGTTAATTAAAATTTAAATTCTATTATGCCACTATAGTTAATGTACTAGCACTGATTATAAGAAAAATGTATTTGAAGAAAAGAGATTAAGACTTAATTAAATCAGAGGTGATAGTAGCCTTTATAGGGGTTTCTTAATCTCAGGGCTATTATATTTTGAACTTGATAATTCTTTGTTCCTAAGGGGTCATTCAGTAAATTATAGGATAGCATCTCTCACTTCTGCTCACTAGTTGTCAATATCATCCATCCTCCTGCAGTCATGACCTTCAAAACATGTGCTGAATTGTTAAATGGCCCATGGGGGTGAAGCCAAAATCACACTTAGTTGGGCACCATTATTCTATATTAACATCTCGGGTACCCAAAAGACTATTTTTTTAGTGGGTGATAAATTTTAATAGTACAAGTCAAATATTCTGAAAGAAAATTAAATTTAAAAGCCTTGAGCTTAGGAAACAAATATATTCAAAAGAGTCCTATATTTTTAAAAAAAATATTCAGCATCTTCCTTGATGTATTTAAATGATTCAAAAGCAAAGTACTGTAGATATAGTATCCAGTAGTGAGTTCACCCTGCCACAAGAAGTGTTGAACTGTTAAACAGAACAAAAGGTGGAAAATAGTTGTTTTAAGAATCTGGACAATAGGCAGTAGAGAATAAGATCCCCAGAGAATGGAATTAAGGAGATAAATCAAGATCACCCCAAGACTGCAATGCAAAGAGTGTAACCCAAGCAGAGCACAGTGGTCTTGCTGAGATAAGGAGACAAGATAATGATTCATGGAGGCTGAGGCATCTTGAATGTGTTGGGCAAGGTACTGGAGGAAAGGAAGAGATGTAGAGAAAGTGCTTTAGAAATCAGACTAAGGGTTCTTGGGGTGCTTTGAAAGAACACCTGTCTATACTTACCTAGAGTAGGGCTTCAAAAGACCAAGCAAAAGACAAGTACTGGGGAAGCATAAAGTGACAAAATACTAGAACTTGCATGGGATAGGGAATGTTCTGTTTCTAAATAGAGGGACTAGAAATAACTAATTGAACACCTGGGGAATTTAGTAAAAATCCAGGGAGGTGGCATTATAGCAGAAGAGGAAAATAATCTCTAGAATCAAGGTAACTTAGATCTCATGAAAACATATAGAAAAAGAAAAACAAGCAGCAAGAGGAACAAACCGATTTACAAGTAAATTAAAAACACAATCTAGAAATTCAATATTGCAGTATTTAAAATGTCCTGCATTCAATACAAGCTAGTAGGCACATAAAGTAGCAGAACAATATGACCCTAACCAAGAGGAATATCATTAAATAGAAATAGACCTAGATATGACAGGTGCAAGGAGACTGCAACTATTCTATATGTGAAAAAAGATATGAAGAAATACATGAACAAAATTAGGTGAGAAATGTCAACTATTGAACAAAATAGGAGTTCTAAAGAAAAGAATACTATCTAAAATGAAAAATTATTGGATATACTTAACAGTAGATTAGACACTGAAGAATAAAATAATAACTAATTTGAAGACTGTAATCAAAATTATCTAAACTAAAAAAGAGGAAAAAAGCTTTTTAAAATGAAGAAAGACTCAGTAACATGAAAAACAATATCAAACTGTTATACATGTGTGCAACATAGATCCAAGAAGGAGACTGCAGACTAAAATAGTTGAAAAAATAAGGATCAAACATGTATCAAAGTTGATAAAAATATAATTCTACAAAGGTTAGATGCTTAATACATTCTAAGCAAAATAAATACAAAGAAAACAATACCAAGACATCATAACAAAAATACTGAAAACTAATAATAAAGAGAATACCATTAAAGCAGGCACATAAAAAACCATTTTATATAGGGAAACAAAGCTAACAAGAACTGTTAACATCATCAAAAATCATGCTAGACAGAAGAAGCAAACGATACCTGTAACCTAAAAATAAAAGTAATGAGAAATGCCAATGAAATGAAAATAAATATAAAATTATTAAAAAGCAACAAATGAGAGATTTTTTTTAGATAAAATCTGAGTAAACTTGTCACCAGTGTATATACATCACAAGAGATGTCAAAATAATTTCTTCAGGCTTAAGAAAAATAATTGCAATTAACCCTTGAGTCTTTACAAGGGAATGAAGAAACTTGAGATGTTGGTTGTGCATGCATGTATGTGTTTGTGCATGTATAAATATAAGAAAGGATAGAAAATCTTTTTTCTCTGTTTTTAAAATCTATTTAAAAGGTGGCAATAAAGAGAACCAAAAATGGTGTGTATGTGTATATAAAAGTATACAAACTATTTTTCTGTTTTAAAAATCTACTTAAAAGATGACCAGCTATTTAAAAGAGAAGTAGCACTGCTCTCTGTGGTTGATATTATTTGTGGAAGCAAAGTATGACAACAGTGTGAAGGACCCGCCTCACTTCCAGATTTTATCTGATTCCCTGGATCTGGGGTGGATGTTGACAATTTATAATTTTAATAAGTGGTGCTGACTTGCCTTCCTGGGAGCCATTCTTTGAGAATCACTGAACTAAAGATTCAATGTTCTTCCAATACACACTGTAGCAAACTTTCCCTTTGATAATTCAGTATTATTTATGAAAATTTAAAGAATGTACGCAGGCCAAAACAACAGATAAAAGGACTTACACTGTCTGATGTTAAGAAGTATTCTGTAGCTACAATAACTATGACACAATGGTATTTGTGTAAGGACAGGTTTATGGATCAATGGAACTGAAATTAAAGTCAATTCATTTTCAACAGACTTTGTCAATGTAATTCAATAAGGGAAAGGAAGGTCTTTTAAACAAATGTTGCCGAAACAGCTGAATATAAGCATACTTTTAAAAAATGAACCTTAACCGGGCTCGGTGGCTCAGCCTGTAATCCCACGCCTTGGGAGGCTGAGGTGAGTGGATTGCCTGAGTCCACGGGTTCGAGACCCACCTGGGCAGGTGAGACCTCATCTCTACAATAAATCAAAAAATTAGCCAGGCGTGGTAGAGCGCGCCTGTAGTTCCAGCTCCTTGGAAGGCTGAGGCAGAAGGATCGCCGGAGCCCAGCGGGTCGAGGCTGCGGTGGCCCAGCGGCCTCTGTACTCCAGTCTGGGCGACAGAGTGAGACTCCAACTCAAAAAAAAATGAACCTTAATTTTTAAATCACACTATAAATTAACAAAAGCTGGAAAAGATCACAGACCTAAATATAAAACTAGGAAGGGAGAAAATAAAAATAATATTGAAGTAAGCAAAGATTTCTTTGAGATAGCACAGAAAGTGCAAATTATAAAAGAAAAAATATCGATTACACAGACTTCATCAAAATGAAAAACTTTACTCCTTCCTCAAAAAACGTGGTTAAGGAAATGAAAAGTCAAGTCCATAGCAGAGAAATTCTCAGTTTAAACATCTGAAGAATTTCACTCAAATATGTGACAAAGTACTTTTATCTAGAATCAATAAACAACACATCAGTAATTTTTAAAAACTTAATTTTTAAAAGGCAAAAATTTTGTACAGATTTCCTGAAAAAGTCATGCAAATGTTCAATGTTCATGAGATAAAATGTTCAAAATTATTTGTCATCAGTGAATTGCAAAAAATCTCAGTAATATATCATTACACCTCCAGAAGAATAGCTAAAATTCAAAAGATTGACATTGATCTATATGCCCATCCTTACACAATACTCAGTTTTGATATGGACTTGGGACAACTGGACCTCTTCTTATACACTTCTAGTGGGAATCTAAATACTACGCTACTTTGAACTGCATTTCGGCAACTTTTTATAAAGTGAAATATACACATTCCACATGACCCCACAATTTCACACCTGGGCATTTATCCAAGATAAATAATGCCATTTCATTCTATATGAATGTCGATAGAGGCTCTAAAAATAATAGCCCCCAGCTAGAAACTAGGTAAATATCCATTAACTGGAAAACAGATAAGAGTATTATATTGATGCAATGAACTATTACTCAGCATTTGAAAGGAATAAACTACAAATATACTCAGCACCATGAATGTAAAAAATATTATGCTGAGCAGACCCAACCAAACATACTATATTATTTCAGTCATAGGGCACTCTTGGAAAAAACATGCTTGATTTATGGTAAGGGGAAACAGATTGGTCATTGACTGAGGCCAGGGGTTGGGGAAGAAGTGACAGTTGAGGATAGGAAAAATCTTTTGGCAGTGATGGAAATGTTCTATCTCTCCATTGTGGAGATCATTACATGTGTGTAGACATTTTTCAAATCTCACCAACTTGTACATTTAAAGGGGTTACATAATATTGTTGGTAAATTATACCTCAATATAAGTGATTTTAAAATACAATGTAGAGAGGAAGATTCAGGAGCACTTCTATTGAGTAAGTTCACAAATAGGACACCATTCTATTTGGAAACAAACTGTATTTTGCTTAAAATATTTTAGATGATTAATTGTAATATTACAACCTGGGAAATCCATTCAATTTTTAATGGCATGCATTTTATTCTCTAAAGTCTGCGACATAAATCATTAACTGTGAATATTTGATAAAATGTTTTTATGAGCAATTTGTACATGAAATTGTAAGTATTTGTGTGTAAAACTAGACACAACCTAGGCCTCTTACAGTTGTAAGTCTATTAATATTATGTCTTATTATAGAATTATAAAATACTACCTAATTCATATTTTGATGGTTTTTGAATGCCAGCAAAAATAATGGCTTCCCGTGACAATTTTAAAATTATTTGCCTAATCTCTTCGCAGCAAGAATGCAATTATCATCAATAATTATAATCCAAAGGCAAAAAAAAAAAATTCTGAAGAAAGGACAAAATTGTTCTTTGTCACTAGGATGCTCTTGAGTTTACTTTTTGCTTTGGTTAAATGAAAATAGTTGATGGATTTTAATCTCACTATAGTCCTTTAATTCTACAGTAAATAATTAATCTTTTATGATGAAATGGAGTCATGTTTAATAATTCTGTCATTGTCTTTCATTGTAGCTCTGGTTCTTAAGACCTTTTGATCTTTAGATTAAGCCTTAGCAAATTTTCTTCAGACGTGCAGACAGATGTCTTTCATCAGATGCAGGATTAACAAAGGCTAGCTGTCTTTCAGAGACAGGACCGTCCAGGCTTGTATTTTCTGCCATATTCCTTTTTCTTTGGATTTTAAGGAGATGTAATATATTGAAGTATAACTAGTCCTTTAATTTATGATTTCTTTAAACTCAACAAATAGGGACGTGGAGGGAAACTGAAGATTTTTTTAAAGACCCGAAATGTGGGCGGAAATAGAAATATTCAGTGAATTATGTAGAAGAGGAGATAGAACTTTCTGAGAAATAGTATCATCCATGAAGAAGTCATGGACTGGCTCTTCCTAAGTACCTAATACAACTCTCCAGAAGCCATTTGAAAGGAGCGCATTTATCAGATAAGTCCCACAGGGTTTGCCATGAAATCCCAGGAAAGAAGTGTGTGACTCCACTTTAAGAGTTGAATCGTTTCTTCAAATCATTAGTAATTTATATTTTGTGAATAGAGAAGGATCATTCTTTCACAGTTCCTTTGAGATAGAAAAAAAAAGAAGTTGGCTTAATTCAAATTCTACTAAGCATCCATATCAATGCTACTTAGGCACCATGGTAACAGGGTACGTGCAGAGTACCACACATGCACATACACACACCCCTGCACACCCGAAATGCTCAGCAGCAGAGAATGGCAGTCCTGAGATGAGCACCACACCGCCCGGCAAGGTCTCTGTCCTCGTGGCACCTCTGGGTCCCATGGGCCATTCACACCATGCAAGCATCAGGTTGGCAAGAAGTCAAGCTCTGGGGAGATGCCGTTTTCTCCCTGGGCGGAAGCCTTCCACATGAGAGGAAGACATCTTGATCCTGCCTCCATAGTACTGTTCACAAGGATGTAGGTGGGTCCCAGAAAAGCGCTTCATTATTGCAAACTCTTCCCTGAGTCTAGGCAAGGTCAATGCGAGAGATACTTCAGCATCAGCGGTGGGTAGGGAGGGGAGAGGTGAGGAGGGTGGAGGAAGGGAACACACAGGGAGAGACAGGATGAATTACCTGCCAGTGGGGCCTGTCTCCTGTACCACTAGTTCCTGCTCTCCACCACTCTCTTCGGGATGCAATTTGTGAAAATCCCCTCATACTTGCTTTGTCTTCCAGCTCTAACTCCATTCAACCCCTCCTCATGACAGCAACACACACACACACACACACACACACACACACACACACACACACACACACACAAATATACACGTGCCTTCATAAGTCACATACCTAAATTGAAATATTTTAAAACCCTCAAGTCAAACTCACGGTCTCTGTTTCTTCACCTTCTGCTTCCCGTCCCCCACCGCCCTTTCTTTGCTATTATGTCATAATTGTATTTTAACCAGTTTCAAAGCTAAATATTTACTCCACAAAAGTTTACAGGTTATGGTGTTTATATACAACTCCAGCTATGACGAGAGAGTAGACCCAATCCATGCAGGTGTGCACGCACAGCTGTACACAGGGCGGAGAGGGTCAGCTCCAGGGTGAACCCAGACACCACGATACGGGACAGCCTGTTTATATCCTGATTCAAGGAAATCAACTTTGTAATGGAACTTGCATATGGAGTCTGTATTCAGTAATATTTCATCAGGCGTTATAAGCGTTATAACGGTGTGGTAAAAAACGGTCACACAGATGAAATATCCTTATCAGGACATTCACATGTGAATTAAAGGACGCATTACAATACTTGGGAAAAGACCGTTTGGAAACACAGATGAAATAAATTTAGGAAAGGGTTGATGAATCTTGCTAATGGTGATGTGAGACTTCATTATACCAAACTTTGTTGAATCTTTGAAAATTTCTATCATAAAAAATGCAAGAAAATAAGGTATTTTAGTTCATTTTTCTCCATATACTGAGTGTAAATAAAAATTCACATGCACTTAATGATGAGTAGCTGAATCTCTACTTGGCAGTCGGTAGTTAGTTCTAAAAGGAAAGCAAAATGTATATTTATACAAAGAAGCCATGTTTGCCATGTATTATTTAACATAGTATGTACGCATTAAAAATAGAAACTAAAAAAATTAGATGTCTAAAATGATACAATTTTTCCTAAAATAAGTCTTGGTGGTTGATTTTGTTTCAAAATAATTTTAGCATATTAACTAAAATATATTCTAAATGAAACCCGCAGGCTCAGGCAATCCACTCACCTCGGCCTCCCAAAGCACGGGATTACAGGCTGAGCCACCGAGCCCGGCAGTTTTTTCACTCTTTTTTTTTTTTTTGAGTTGGAGTCTCACTCTGTCGCCCAGACTGGAGTGCAGTGGCCGCTCCCGGCCACCGCAGCCTCAACCTGCTGGGCTCCGGCGATCCTTCCGCCTCAGCCTTCCGAGTAGCCGGAATTACAGGCATGCGCTACCACACCCGGCTGATTTTTTGATTTATTGTAGAGATGAGATCTCGCTGCCCAGGCGGGTCTCGAACCTGCGGGCTCAGGCAATCTACTCACCTCAGCCTCCCAAAGGCGTGGGATTACAGGCTGAGCCACTGAGCCCGGCTAGTTTTTTCACTCTTAAAGAACATCTCAGTTTGAATTCCAAATTTTCATTGGAAATACTTGATCTATATTTGGATGCCATAAACTGTATAGTTGAAAAAGAAAATCATATAGTCAAGTTGTTTCAAATGTACTTAAAGTTTTTCAACAACTTAATCAAGTATCAATTTTTATGCATAAATGAACATTTATAAATTAAAATTTCAGTTCCCAAGTTTGAGCTGCTGCAATTCAAGTATGCAGGATCCCCGTATATCTAGGGGCTGAGTGTGGGTGTCTTGGGTCTATAGTCTTTCTGTATAAGTAGCTGAGTCAATGACAGTGAAATCTGGCTAACACCAACTTATATAGTATATTTTTTTAGAGAAAAAAATGAGAAAATAAAAAAGTATTTTAGACTTTCCTACCAGAAAACAGGTACAATCTAATGATTTTCTCTCATCTAACATGAACCACAGACAACAGAAATTAAAACTTCAAAGTCTGTCTAGTACTCACCATTTTACTTGTACTTTTATCTTTTTGTCTTGTCATTTAAAGTATAAAATATTTGCTTTTGAATAGACAAACATTGTAGTTACTTCTCTTAAAGATACAAAAATGTCCTACCTATACATAGCTTGGCTCTTTCCAGTTCTGTGTCCATCTCTGAGCTATGGACTTGTTTCAGGTGATAAAAACTGACACAGGGCAACTTTGAGCCACAGGTGTTCCACTAAACAAAATCACAGTGACATGTAGGTGCACTTTGCCAATTGAAATTCTTTTTTTTTTTTCAGCCACAAGCATTAAAACCTGGAGTCCCTTCTTTGTAAAGCACCCTGGATTACTTTTTTGACATTCCTCATATCTTTTCATCACTTGTTCTAATTACCACTTCATGCACCTCCACACCCGGGCTTTGAAAACTTCAAACACTCCCGAATTACAGGACCTTGACATGTTCTTTAACATGAGTAATTTCTTACAGTGACAACAAATATCAAACACTCCAAAAAAACCTGGTATTATCTTTTGGAGGGTGGGCTCCTTGTAGTACAGGCTTCCCACACTAGGTAAGCGTTCTAGGAACCCATCAGCATCCATGAAACAGCTAGCATTGTTGGAAGAGTCTGTGTTGGGCTTCAGTGAATTTTTTTGTGGGGGGAGATTCTTTCAACACATTTGCCCATTTCAGTATGGGTGATTTACTAATCCATCTGCCCACACCATGCTGGGTGTTCAGTAGTTTTTGACCCAAATGGGCATGATTCCCATTCCCCACACTCCCTATTCACTTGATCTCACCTCGAGAGATTTTTTTTGGGTTTCCCTGGATGTCACAAGTCCTCAAAGGGAAATGTTTTGCCGATGTGGAAGAGTTGAAACAAAAAACAGCAGAAGCACTAAAATACATCAAAATGGACAAGTTCAAAAACTTTTCTGAGCCGTGGAAAAAGCATCTTGATAGGTGTATTGCATCACACAGAGAGGACTCTGAAGGTGACTGAAGTTTAAACGTGCAAGAGTAAATGCAATTTTTTTAAGATAAATAAATGTCAGGGTTTTTTGGGTCCCCCCCTTATACACAGGATTGGACTATACACTGCACTGATCTAAGAATGCCACAAGTTCTAGTCTATTTTATTCTCCCAAACCCTCCAAGAAGTAGATGCTAGTATTTTTCTCATTTTGTAGATGTAGAAACTACAGCACAGAAAGGCCAAGAAAGGTACCTAGTGTGGCGTGACAGGAAGTGGTGATGATGGTCAAGCTCACACACTACACTCTTTTGCCTCTCTTTGAAGCCTGTAGCCCAGCATCTTGAGGGTCACATCCTACATTCAGCATCTTTCTTTGGAATAGCTTTTCATTTGCAGTTGCTGGTCTCATCACATTAGGAAACAAGCAAATCCCCTCCATCTGGAACCTGCATTAAGCAATACAGGGTGTTCGAAGCCAAGCTTCCTCTTAGCCCAGTCTTCATCCTAGAGGCAATATTCACCACAAGTTCAAGGACTGCCATCAGCCACCAGAGCAGCACCGCTTTGATACCAGGGGAAGCAGCAGCAGCAGTACTCAAGGCAATTCGAACTACATTATTTTCCTCTGGTTTTAGGAGTTTTACTATCATATTAAGGTTTGGGTGAAAGCTCCCGCCTCCTGACCACAATGCCCTGCATCAGGAAGTACCTTGAATTTGAGTCATACTGCAAGGAACCTGTTGTCCAATGGGCGTTGGTCTGTCATCAACGCATCTCTGCTTGCTTTTCTTGCAAGAGATTCTATATGTTGGTTTGTTTGTAGAAATTGGCTCTTAATACCTTTATAGATTATTTGTAAATCCTGTGCCAATGGGTCATTTGTTTCTGAGTTAAGAAAAATGACGACGAGGTTTTCTTTCTAAAATTCTGAGCAGTAGTACATATTACCTCTTTCTTGTTTTCTTCCTCCCTCCCTCCCCCTTCCCTCCTTCCCTTCCACCTTCTCCTTCTTTCCTTCCTTCCATCCTTCTCATAATCTTGCCAATCATGAATGGTTGGGTAAATATCTTTTAAAAAATGTACTGCTATGATATCTAAATGTTTTTAAGAGGAATTTTTCTGTCCTCACATTTTAAATTTACTTTTGAATTGCCTTTTGTGTTAAATTTCTTAAAAATATCAACATAAAATTTTTGACATTGAAAGAATTTTATTTAGGCTAAGTGACATTTTTTCATTTCATGTGAAATAACTTGTATTTTCTGTGTTTTTTGTTTTGCATATTCTTCCTACTACGTGGTTCGACTAGTGAAGTGATGGTAAGTGGATATGTGTGTCCCTGATGGACACAGCTGAGGGAGAGGAAAGGCTGATGCAGAAGTCGGGGTCCATGTCTGCCTTATCTTGTCACAGTGACTCTGCTGACCTGTGCTTTCATGAACTTACTCTAATCAAAGCTTTCTCTCCACTGAAACCTTCCAAGGCCCCCAAGACCTTCTTGTGGCACCACCAGTAACCAAAATGATTCCTAATTCCTTACACTCCCAGCAAATTTATCATTGAGTATGCCTTCCTTTAAATGTGTGATGACACAGTGTGTAGGATGTCATTCTCCTGGTTTTCCTTACTCCTCTGGTGACTCCTTTATATGAATAGTTCCCTGTGCGGGGTGTCGTCTTGACTTGTAGGTGGAGAACACTCCAGAGCTCAGCTCTCAGACTTGTTATCTCACCATCTTTACTCAGCAACTGACCTCATACAATCTTACACTTTACGATTCTTAGATTTATCTCCCTGATCTTAATCTTGAACCTGAGCTCCACTCTCCAATATCCAACTTTCTGCTTAGGAATCACTTGAATGGTTCAGATTTAATGTACTGAATACTAATTCTTGGCTTTCCTCCCCAAACTTGCTTCTCCCGTGTTTCCTTGTCTTAGTAAATAAGTTTACCCAGTTGATCAGGCCAAACACCTCAGAGCCACTTTTTGCTTCACTTTCTCATTAGCCTTTCATCTTCAGTAGACATCTCATGGATCAGAAGATCCTGACTTTTCCAGATTCACAATACATGATCCAGCTGACAACTACCTTGATTTTCACTACCTTCTTTGCAATATCATAGGTCAAACGCCAGCATCTCTCATCTGAATGCAATAACATCTTACCTGAGTTCCTATAGGTCCCTCTCACTATCCTACAGACTTTTCCACAAAGCTGTCAGAGAAATCTTTTAAATTCATAGTATGCGTCATAGGTAGTTCTGTTACAGGATCACCTCCAAATCTTTAGTTTTGTCAATATCATGCTTTCCCTCTCATCATGGAGTCTATACTTTAGAAAGCCTGAGGGTTCAGAGGTACATGTCTGCTACTACCTCAGAGGTTCAGTGAAACCTTCTCTGAACTATTCTTAAAAATCTGGGTCATTCCATTTCACATCCTTGTGAGGAGCTAACATACAACAGAACGTTGATCCCCTCTGTTGTAAGAACCTAGAGAGAACATTACTGGCCATATCTTATGATAAGGCAGGGTCACTAAACCTTCAGCTTAGTGCAGTTAGTGGAAAATTTAAATGTCCAAAAGGACCAATAACAACAACTCAAAAAACTAGAAATATATAGTTAATATGTGATCAATATTCATATCCTTGAATCTAGAAACACATATGAAATAATTCAAGAGAAATCTAATAAATATAGAGATATACCATGTTCATCTAGCAGTCACTCCCTAATTCCCAATAACAAAGATCTAAAGTAATTTCTATTATATTTTTCATCTCTGTGAATTTGCTTATTCTGGACATTTTACATCACATCATATAATAAGTAGCCTTTGGGGACTGGTTTCTTTCTCTTAGCACATTTTCAAGATTCGTCCACCTTTGTATGGTCAAGTCATGTTCCACTGAATGAACATACTACACAGATTTATTCATTCATAAGTTGATGGACATTTGAGTTGTTTCTACTTTGGGCTATGATGAACAGCGCAACTATGAACTTGTGTACAAGCTTTGGTATAAGCATATGTTTTCACTTTTCTTAGGTTTTCATTTCTCTTGGGACATTTGTTTTCACTTCTACTTAGAAATAGACTTGCGAGGTCATGTGGCATCTCTATCTTTAACATGTTGAGGAACTGCCATATTGTTTTCCAAAGTAACTAAACTATTTTGCATTCTGACTAGTGATATATGAGGGTCCCAATTTCTCCATATTTTGATTATGGCTTTGAGAGTGGGTGTGAAGTTATCTCATTGATTTGCATTTCCCTGATAACTAAGGATTCTGAGCTTCTTTTCACATGTTTATTAAGAGTTTATCCATCCTCTTTGGAGCAGTAAGCAGCTGTTCTTCCTCCTCCTTTTTCTCCTCCTCCTCCTTCTTGTTCTTAAATTGTATAAGTTCTTTATTTTAAATGCAAGTCTCCAATGAGATATATAATTTTCAAATATTGTCTTTCTTTCCATGGCTTCCCTTCTCACTATCCTGATGGTGTTCTTTGAAACACAAATATTTTTTTTAATTGTGACGAAGTCCACCTTACCTATTTCTTTTCTTTCTTCACTAGTGCTTTCGGTGTTATATTTTTTAAAACTTTACCTAACTCAAAATTACAACGATTTTTCATAGATTTTTGGCAAGGGTTTCATAGTTTTAGCTCTGTGATCCATTTGGAGTAAATTTTTGTGAATAGTGTGAAGTAGGTGCCTGACTTCATTATTTTGCATGTGTATATGCAATTCTCCCAGCACCATTTTTGGAAAGACTATTCTTTCTGCCACTGAATTATCTTGGAACCTTGGAAAAACAAATAAACAAACAAAAATCCAATTAAACTTAAATGAAGTGTCTGAGGATTTGTTTGTTGATTCTCAACTGTGTCCAATTAATCCATATTTCTAATAATATGCCAGTGCCATATTCTTTTGATTATTGATGGCTTGCAGCAAGTTTTGAAATTAAAAAGTGTGAGATATTTATCTTTTCCTGAATTGTTTTGACTATTCTAGGTTTCTTCCTTTTCCATATGATTTCTGGGATCCTCTTGTGAGATTCTGTAGAATGTCAGCTGGAATTTTGGTAAGAATTGTATTTAATCAATAAATTAATTTGGAGAGTATGATCATCAAAGCAATATTAAGTTTTATGATTCATGAACATGAGAGGTCTTTTCAGTTATTTAGATCTTTTATATTTTTAAATATTTTGAAATGTTCAGAGTACAGATTTTTCATTTTTTTGATAATTTTATGTCTAAAAATTTTATTCTTTCTGGTGATATTGTAAATGGAATTGTTTTCCTAATTTGTAGATTGTTCTTTGCTAGTTTACACTAATATAATTGATTTTTGTAGATCGATCTTGTACCCTACAACCTTTTTGAATATATTTGTTATTTCTATGGTTTTTGTGGATTTGTTGGTAGTTTCTATATAGAAGATCATGACATCTGAGAATACAGATAGTGTAATTTCCTCCTTTCCTATCTGGATAGACTTAATTTTCTTTTCTTGTCTAATTTATCTGACTAGCGGCTTTAGTACAAAGTTGAATAGAAGCAATGAGAACAGACATTCTTGTCTTGTTTCTTATCTTATGGGAAAAGCTTTGAATCTTTCAATATTAAGTGTCATGTTAGCTGTGGGTTTTCCATGAATTCCCTTTATTGGGTCAAGTTTATCTCCATTTCATTGAGTGTTTTTTATTTTTTGTCATGAAAAGATTTTGGATTTGTTAAATGCTTTCTATGTGTCTATTGAAATGATACTTTTTTATTAATATAGTGACACACATTAATTTGTTTTCAGATGTATAAAAGGGGACCAAAAAATCCAAAACAAAACAGAATTTACTTATACAAAACTGTGTATTTATTATTACATGTTTAAAATTCAGTCACCTCTATTTGATGAAATACTCCTATCGACATGCCTTTTCCACTGCTCAGAACAGTTTTCGAGCTTGTCCGTTTAGATGCTTTTTAGTGCTTCTGCCATTTTTTGTTTCATCTTTTCCACATTGTCAAAGCGTTTCCCTTTGAGCATTTTTTATATCCAGGGAAACACAAAAAATGTCACTCAGGCAAGATCTGGTGATAGGAAGGGCAGGCATGAGGGTCATATAGGTGCACTTATAAATGACCCATCATGCAGTTGGTAAATGGGTTAAAAGAATCTCCAAAAAAAATTCACTGAAACTAAACACAGCCTCTCAAAGCAACACTAGCTGGTAAAATGATACCAATGGGTTCCTAGACCACTAACCTAGTAGGGGAAGACTGGACTACAAGGGGTCTGCCCTGCAAAAAATAATTCAGGTTTTTTTTGTGTGTCCCCTCTTTAAAGCCCACCTTGCACTCTTAAGAGTAATGCTACTTTATCATGGTGTGTAATACTTTTTTATAAGCAAATAGTTTCTATTTGCTTGCATTTTTTGAAGATGTTTTTTCATCTACATTCATAAGAGATATTGATCTGTAGTTTTGTTTTTTGTGATGTCATTCTCTGATTTAGATATCATGGTAATATTAGCCTCATAAAATGAATTTTTTGATAGAGTTTATGAAGAGTTAATATTAATTCTTCTTAAATGTTTGGTAGAATTCACCAGTGAAATCATTTCATACTTTTCCTTGTGGAATTATTTTGATTACTAATTACATCTTTTTGCTTGTTATAGTTGTTGACTTGTTACACTTTACTTGTTTTTCAGAATTTGTATTTCCTTTTGAGTCAGTTTTTAAAAATTTTTTAACAAAAATCTGTCTGTTAAATATAATTTATCTAACATGTTGAACAGACAGTTGTTCGTACAATTTGCATATATTTATATATGTAATTTCTGCAAGATCTCCATTAATGTGTGTTATTTCATTTACTGATTTTACTAGTTTGACTTTTCTTCCCTTTTTTCTTGCCCAGACTACCTAAAGGTTTTAATTATGTCTATTTTTTTGAAGAAGAACTTCTAGTTTCATTGAGTTTCCTGATTAATTTTCTATTCTCTGTTTTGTGTATTTTGCTCTAAACTTTATTTCCTTTCTGCTGTTTGCTTTGTGTTCATTTTGCCCCTTTCTAGTTTTTTAAGGTGAAATTTTAATTTATTGATTTGAGTTATTTTTTAAATTATTTGGACATTTATAACTATTAGTTTTCTTCTTATTTCTATTTTACCTACATCCCATAAGGTTTGGCACACTGTATTTTCATTTAGCTCAAAGTATTCGATGATTTTTTGACCTATTCCTTATTTAGAAGTATATTCTTTAATTTCCAAATATTTGTGAATTTTCCAAATGCCTTTCTGTTATATCTCTCTAATGTTATTCCATGTTGTTTAGAGAACATCCTTTGTATAGTTTCAATTTTTGTAAATTTAGTGAGCTTGTTTTACAGACGAGTATATAGTCTGCCCTGGGAAATGTGCCATGTGCACTTGAGGAGAAAGTGCTGTGGAGTGTTATGTAAATTTCTATTAAGTTTGTTTGTGTATGATGTTTTGCAAGTCCTCTATTTCCTTGCTGATCTGCTACCTAGTTTTTATGTCCATTACTTAAAGTGATGCATTCAAGTCTCCAGCTAGTATGTCACATTATCAGTTTTTCTCTTTTATTCAGTTAGTTTTTCCTTTAGATATTTTAGGGCTCTGGTATTAGGGACATATAAGATTATAATTGTTAGATCTCCCTTATAGATTGAAACTTTTATCATCATAACACATAACCCTTTATCTCTAATAACATTTTGAATATGTTTTGAATATATTTTGTCTGATATTCATAAAGTCACTCTTGCTTCTATGATTGTTTTGAGAATAATATATCTTTTTCTATATATTTACTTTTAACTTATTTATATCTTTGAATCTAAAATGCATTTCCCATATACAGCATAGAGTTGGACCTATTGTTTTCAAGTCTGACAATTCTTGCCTTTTCATGCAATTCTTAAATTCATGCACGTTATTGATATAGTTGAGTATATATCTGACATTTTTTATACTATATATTTCATGATGCTTTTATTCCTCTGTTCCTCGTTTTCAGCTTCCTTTTACACTAATGAGTATTTTCTATTGTACCATGTAGGTTTTTAAAATAATTTTTCAGTATACTTTTTTGAGCTGTGAGCACCTGCTCTGTGACCACTACACTAGGTTTCAACTATACTTCCCAGTTAATTAGAATTACCTTCAGATTTATACATATTTAATTCCAGTGAGTTATAGAAACATTGCTCCTATATACTTCCATTCCTTCTTCCTCTTCTCTGTGCTATCATTGATACATAATATCTGCATATGTTTAAAGTTCAAAAATAAATTGACATCATTATTTATTGAATAATTTTATTTTTTAAGAGGAAGCAAGTATATGTTTATAGAGTTTGCTATATTAACCTCCGTATTGACAATTTCTGCTTCTCGTTTGTTCCTTTGGATGTGCTATACATTTCATGACACTTTATTCTAACAGAGTTTCGCTCCCACTCACCTCTTTTGTCAAGTTATCAAAGACATTTCATATCTATATCTATTACATGACTACATATAGTTTTATACAATGCCTTTACATAATCGGCCTTAAATAAGTTAAAAGAAGAAAGAAATAGTATGTAAACATAAATTAAGTAATTTAGGAATAATGACTGTTAGTAGTGCTCTTTTGCAAATGCAGATTTGAATTATTATTATTATTTTTTTGAGTTGGAGTCTCACTCGGTTGCCCAGACTGGAGTGCAGTGGCCGCTCCCAGCCACCACAGCCTCGCCTGCTGGGCTCCGGCGATCCTTTCGCCTCAGCCTTCCCAGTAGCCGGAATTACAGGCATGAGCTACCACGCCCGGCTGATTTTTTGATTTATTGTAGAGATGAGGTCTTGCTGCCCAGGTGGGTCTCGAACCCGCGGGCTCAGGCAATTCACTCACCTCAGCCTCCCAAAGGCGCGGGATTACAGGCTGAGCCACCGAGCCTGGCAGATTTGAATTATTTTATGAGGTCCTTTGCTTTTAGCCTAAAGAGCTTCTGTAAGTATTTCCTGTAAAGTGATGTACTTCCAATGAATGCTTTCAATTTTGGGGAGAGTACCTGAGTGAGGTTCTCAAGTTCCACTGAAAACAGGCTTAAATATTCTCAGTCCACTGAGGTTAACATGGGAAACATAACCATTCAGTGTGAGTTATCATCATACCAAACACACACACACGAAGGAGGATAGAAAAAACAGAGAGAAACACATAATACAGAAACCAAAATTTTAGGAATGACAAACTTTGGAGAAACAGTTAAGTGGCCAGATAAATACCACATGTATATACTGATGGCAGTGGAGGTCAGTAAGGAGGTGCTCACTGAAGTCGTTAATATTCAGTGGGTTGCACCTGGAAGAATCAGTGGAACATGGACTGCCAGACAGTATTTATGAAGGTGAGCAGGAGGTGGCCACCCCAGCAGTTAGCAGCAAGATCAACAACCTGATTTCATGATTAAATCATCTGAAACCATTTTCCTTGGTCAATAAGAGAGACTACATTTGTTTGTTGTTTGTTTTATCTGAAAGAATGTTAGGTGCTTGAACTTGATCATCAAGATGCTAATAAATTTATAAGCATACAAGGTACTACAGTGGGCTTATTAGTTTCATCTGCCAGGTATTTTTTATGAATGTCTAAATGGCTTTCTGAGTCAATAAATCTAACCCAGCAGACATGTGTATGTTAGCAAATAGAGAGGGAAAAGGGAATCAGAGAGAGGGGGTCATGAAGAACATCCAAGTTGCTGGCATAACTAATAGAGTGGATGAAGATGACATTTCCAGGAATTGGAACACTGAAAGAGGAAAGGAAAATCATACTGGAAGAAAGGAGCCCTATCCAGAAGCCATTTAGATTCTTGAGAATTTAGTGGAATAATGTATGCAAAGAGGTCTAATAAAAGGTAGCACACAGTACAAATACTGATGATGATAATTGCTATCCAGCAGTCATGGGATTCCAATTTGTAGAAAGATTTTAGAACCACTTCTATTACCTTCAGCTATGTATCACACACTGCCAAAATGTTTCTTATTTTCTAGCATATGTTTTGGCCCTAAATATAAATGTTAATTCTCTTTTACTTGCTGGCATCTCAATCTTCAGCTCTTTCTAATTTCACTTGGGTAAACAAAGCCAAGTATTTTCTTCCAAAATACATCTACAGTACATCCAAGGGTTTTCCTGCAGACAGATTCCCAGAACACCAAGCAAAAACTAAGAGAAGCCGTGTAAACAAAAGCAACTCTATTTACAAAAACTCAACTTAAGATCGAACAGAGGAAGAGTGAGTCAACATCACTCACCATCAGCAGATGTTGTTGGAGATCATTGTGGTTGTTCTTTAAATCTCTGCCAGTTGTTCTTAAGCCTTAGTGTGCATGAAAGTCACCTGGTGGACTTACCAAACTGAAAAGCCCTCGGACTCACTCCCAGAAAATCTGATTCAGGAATGAGAGAGTCATAGGAACTTGTGTTTTGAATGCAGTCCTAAACTATTCAAGAGGTACCTTCACCCATGGATCATACGTAGAGAAACTGTCCACCATATTGGTCATTAGCACTGAGTGTATTTGACCTGTTTGGTATCTCTCTGCCAATTTGAAGATGGCAACTATTAGTCAGATGAATGCTTCCATGATGCCTAATATCACATCTGTGTAAGGAAAGCTGCCTTTTCTGAATATCTGCCGATTTCAGACTCTTCCTCCTGTCGTGGCTTCCACTGAAGAATCTAGGATTGCCTTGTTGCTAGCACAGTTGCCTCACATAGAAAGTAACTCAGGAATGTTTCTAATTAGGTAAATATGGTGATTAGTTATTTTTAAAATTTTTTGAGAAATTGTTTACCGGAGGAGATGTGCAGATTTAAATCTGATTAGTTGAACATGTTCAGGAGAGTGGTCTCAGAGCCAATTTTTGCATAATTGCTGAGGCTTCCCTGCTGGGTCACTCATGTCTGTCTTCCTTGCAGAAGACTCATACGGGGAAAAATAAAGTATTGTCCCAACTTCCGTTTCTTCTCCTTTTAGGTCTTATTGGTGGAGACATATAAAGCTTATGGGAATCAGTTAGTTACAAAATTGGGATTGTGTGAGGAAGAACATGCTTGCTTTGGGGAGTTACAAGTTTTAGACATGTACTCAGAGGTTCTGTTTCTGAGTTGTGAGAAAAAAGTTCTCTGATCCAGCAGAAATGAAGTGGATATAGCTTTTGAAAACTAGAAAGCAATGAAAAGGCCAATAATATTATATGCACCTATGACCAAATGAACTTTACAAACAGCTTTTGTATAATTCAGCCTGTTAGTTGATTAGAAGAGCTTTTAAGCTCTATTGGGCCCAGATTAATTTTCTCTCATCCAATTTTGCTTCTTGTTTCTTCCATATCTATAATTGTAGCTAAGTGGTCATTCCAAGGATGGTATAAGTATTTAAATGAGAGAGTTTTGTAGGAACATGGATGAAATTTCTTGGGTGAACATATAGATATAGATAAGGGTACAGGTGTAAAGATATATGGATGCACGCAGTTTTATAGGAATATATCTGTATAAATAAGTACCTCCCCTCACATAATTATATATAAAATATAATATATATATATATATATTAGATGCTGTATAATATTGGACAAATATACAAAAATAACTGTTCTGTTAAGTCTTGGATGATACATGTAAAGCACTTACTGTGGCTTGAAAAACTGACATGTTGTTCATTGATGGTAGTCACTTTGATTAATGTGATAAGAAACAAATGAAGAATGAACTTCTACATAAGCTAAAACTAGAATCTCTTGTTTGTAGCTTAGGTGGGGATCTGAACTAGAAAAGCATGAAGCATCCTAATATTTGAATTGTAAATGACCCTACATTACAAAGAGCAACAACTTCTCCATTTTCTTGTGTGTGATGCTGTCCTTTGATGTACAGTGTGTGTCTGTTAATATCTCAATGCATCTTGCAAGTTGATTTGGGCCTCAGACTCCTTGGAGCATGATGAACAGTTAAGCAAAGCACAGTCCTGGGGAAAATGTGCATGACTGTGACTCTTAGTAATACGATTCTCACAATCTTTACATCAGAAGAAAAGGTAGGAGCCAGGTGGGAGCATTTGCATTCGTTTCAAGAGCACTGGGAAGTAGCTCATAACTCTTTCAGAGAAAGCTTTTTAGACTCCAAATGCCTGCCTGACTTATTATGATGTTAGTGCCCTGATGCCGAGTGGATAATGAATAAACACTTGATGAATGAGTTACATTCCTGATTATTAGATGCTTTTGATCATTTTGATGCTCTTCTCTACCAAAATATTTCTATGTTTTTACCATCCATCTTGTCCTTTGGGGACTTCTGCTATTATTTCAAATCTTAGAATACATATATTAAAGGGCGGGGAGAGGAAAGGCAGGCAAAGATTCTAGTCCTCCTAGAGTTAATTTTCTATGAGGAGAGGGGAGAGTTTAGATTCATAGAAAAGCAATAAGTGGGCAACACCCCCGGGTCCCCTCCCACTCTGAGAACTTTTCTGTCCTCTTAATATATCCTGCTTAAAAAAAAAAGAAAAGAAAAGCAATAAGCATGATAAACAGCAAATGTGATGTTATGGCAAAAAATGACCAATGTCATAGATGAGGAACAAAGAAGAGAGTTGAGTGAAGAGACTCAATGTATCCAGCTGGAGAAAGGTGAGGAAGGTTGTATTTTTGCTTTTAAAAGATGTGGGGTACAATGTTCATTATGCAGATACCCTTGTTGATGAGGTATACCCCCACCCCCAGGCAGTCTCCTGCTACTGCCAATCCCTTTCTTATAGTATTATAATAGTTGTTCAAAGTCTGCTTATTAGTGAGAACATATGGTACTCTGTTCTTTGTTTCTGTGATAGATCACTGAGTATGACCGACTCTAAATCCATCCAAGTTGCTGCAAAATCCATATGTTTGTCCCTCTTTATGGCTGCATAATATTCCATTGTGCATATTTACCACATTTTTAAAAATCCAGACCTGCTTCAGTGGGCAGCATGGTGGGTTCCATGTCTTTGCTATTGTGAATAAAGCTGCAACAAACATGCATGTGCAGATATCTTTTTGGTAGAATGACTTGAGTTCTTCTGGGTATATTCCCAATAGGGGGATTGCTGAGTCATATAGAAGGTCAATTCATAGTTATTTCAGAAATCACCACACTGTATTTTAATAAAGTGACTAACGTAGATTTCTTTGAAAAGACCGCATGTAAGCTAAGACTCAAAAGAGAGAAAGAAATTTCCTGTAACCTCTCTGTAGGAAGGATTTTCTAGGAAGAGGAGGCAGCCAGGGCCAAGACTCCAAGGTAGAAGGGACCCTGGTGTCCAGGAAGAGACAGGAGGCTCAAGTGACTATAGCAGCATAGGGCAGGGAAGAGTAGGAGGTGGATTGTATAGGGTCTTATATATCTGGACAGTCTTTTTTGTCTTTACAGAGAATTTTGTGTTTACTCTGAATGTAATAAGGAATCATTGAAGGTTCTAGGCAAATCTAATAGGAACTGGTTCACCCCTGAGGTCTTTCTGGTTGCTCTGTTGAGAATATGTCGTAAGAGAGCCAGGGTGGATGCAGAGTGACCTGCTATGAGGTCACGCATTGTTCCAGGAGAGTTATAAAGGAGACTCATCCTTGGTGGTGGCCATGGGAGAATGTGGCCAACATCTCTGCCTTGGGCTATGGTGGAGCAGAATTTATCAAACTAACCATCCTGCCTAGAACACAATAAAAAGTTGATAGAATTAAAACAACAGCAACAACAACCTTCTGAAGATGCTGGATAGCATCCAAGACACCCAAGCTTGCGTTGCCAAGATGCCTTGAGAGGAGAGATTGCATTGAGGTGAGCCCAGTGTCACCCTCCACTCCTCTTACCCAGATGTTTGCCGAGTTCTCAGGGACACAAGGCTGAGAGGATGAGATGAAAGCCGTGGCTAGACCTCCAACAATTTTGCAGATAGGAAGAGACAAAGTAGAAATACACAGTTACCAAGGCACCTGGAGAAAAGGTGACCACAGACAGGGGAACCTGGCACTAGCCACAGAGGCACATGCTGATTCCTGGGGTGAGTGGGAGTGAGGGGAGGTGGTGGGGGTGAGGGGCCGAGAAGGTAAATTTAAATCCATCATTAAGCATTTAACAAGGAATACAAATGTTGGAAATTATGGTGACACAAGGAGGAAGGGCCCCGCAAACACAATGAGCTTTCAGATAAGATTCCCAAAGTATTACTTTATTTTATTTTATTTTTATTTGTTCAAAGTATTACTTTGTAAGAGAAAAAGAAAACTAGAAAAAGATTGCCCTCCACTATGACAGAAGCTGAGTTGGAGTCATCTCCATCCCGGAAGGATCAAGTTGATTTCTCCATAGTCTAATGATCTTCCGGATAAAAGGAAGCATCCTAGGTGAAGACAGCATCTTTTAGAGTCTCTATAATATTTGACACAATAACTTCCACCCAGTAGTTTGTTATCAGACTTTTAAAAGGTAGAACCAGGTGCACAAACACGATCATATAGAAACTAGCAAAAGCTTCATAGGTGATAAAGAGCTATCAGGTTAGTGTGTTTGAATAAATGAAGGGTAAGATGACATTCCAACCAGATAATGGGAATTGTTTAAATAGAATGGAATGGAAATTCTGAAACTTCAAAATACCTGAAATCAGCAGCTCAATAAACTTTCAACAGCAGGTCAAACATAGGAGAGTGGGCAAGTGGCTGGAGGATAAATCTGTAGAAAATACTCTCATCTGAAACACAAAAAGAAATAATTACCCCCCACAAAAGGGGGGAGGAAGCATGAAAAAATAAAGGACATTCTGAAAGATTTAAAATGTGTATAATTGAATACAGCACAGAGGCATGGAATAGAACCAGTGTTTGAGGATATAATAGCTGAAAATTCTCAAACTGACAAAAACGCAAGCCAAGGATTTAAGAAAAATTAGGGAGCCCAAGCAAATTCAATTAAACAGGAAAAACCAATTACACATTTAGCAGCATAATAAAACTTCTAAAAAACAAAGACAAAGAAAAAAGTTTTCAGAACAGCCAAGGGAAACAGACACGGTACCTTAAAAAGAGTAACAATGATACCCGGAGCAGAATTCTTAACAGAAATTAGCTGAGCACAGAGAAAATGGAAACATGCCGAAAGAAAATAATTACCTGTCTGGAATCCTTTACCTGGCAAAAAACAATGCTTGCAAATAAAACCCTTTCTAAACAGCAATGGAGAGAATATTGGCAGAAAATATGCAATGAAAAATATAATAGGGAGTTCCTCAGGTGCAAGTAAAGCATGGGAACAGGAAGACAGAGAGGACCAAGGAAGAATGGAAATGCAAACATGTGGGTACATCTAAAGGACCGCTTTCTCTATATACCAATAATGATGTACTGTTTCTGAAAGTATTATAGAATAAAAGTACTGAACACGAAAATGCTAAAAATAAGGTGGGGCTAGTGGAATTCAATTGATGAAGAAGTGATTAAAAAGTACTTGTTATTTAGAGTAGCCCTAATCAAAGATTTATATTGAAATCTCACAGGCAATCATCATCATAATAATGAAAGGTATTGTCAGGTGCAGTGGCTCACTCACACTTTTTTTTTTTTGAAAGCAGGATTTATTGAGAGGACAGAAAAGCTCCCACAGTGGGAGGGGACCTGAGAGGGTTGCCCTCACTCCTGCTTTTAATCCCAGTACTTTGGGAGGCTGAGGCAGGACGTTTGCTTGAGCCCAGGAGTTCAAGATCTGCCTGGGTAACATAGCAAGACCGTGTGTCTACAAAAAAAAAAATAATAATAATAATAAATGTTTTAAATGTGTGTGTGTGTGTGTGTGTGTGTGTGTGTGTGTGTGTGTGTGTAAAGAAAAACACGAAAGGAAATATTATTAATAGAGAGAAAAAAATGAAAAAATAAAATTATAAATATTTGATTAAACTTCAATAATTTAAGAAAGGTACAAAAGGAATCAGAGAAAACAAACAGTAAATAGTGCATAGCTTTAATGTCAAATACATCAGTAAATACTTCACTTAAAAGTCAAGAATTCAGAACTTTCAAAAATCCCAAATATATGCTGTGTATAAGAGATATGTCTTAAAAATGTTAAGGTATTAAAAACAAGAGGATATAAATGATATGACCAAATAAGTTGTTTTAGCTGCACTGATATCAGACACAGCAGACTTTTAATGCAAGAAGCATTACTAGAAACAGAGATATGTCTTAATGACAAAATGCCAGCCCACTAGAAAGAGATATTTCTCAATTTGTTGCTAATAAAATAATATTTAAATTGAAATAGACAAGGGGAAATAGACACACAATCACATGACTTACACACCCTACTTTCCATAGCTGGCAGAATATAACAACGACAGCAAATGGTACATAGACGAACGAAAGAGCGTGCATAACAAATGTGACTTAATTGACACATACAGAACACTGCCCTCAACGTTTCCAATGCACATGAGCTAGGCCATAAGTCAAACGCCATTGAAGTCATATAGGCCGGGCTGGGTGGCTCAGCCTGTAATCCCAGTACTTTGGGAGGCAGAGGCGAGTGGATTGCTTAAACCCGCGGGTTCGAGACCAGTCCGGACAACTTGGCGAGACCTCGTCTCTACTATAAATCAAAAACTTAGCTGGGCGTGGTGGTGCATGCCTGTAGTTCCGGCTACCTGGAAAGCTGAGGTGGAAGGATCGCCGGAGCCCAGCAGGTGGAGGCTGCGGTGGCCGGGAGCGGCCACTGCACCCCAGTCTGGGCGACAGAGTGAGACTCCGACCAAAAACAAAAATGGAAAGAAATCCTACAGAGTGTGGTCTCTGCTACAGTGGAATTAAACTCGTTATGAATAACAACTCAGCTTTAGAACACTTTGAGATAAACATAAACAAATATAATCCAAGGCTAGATGAAAATGTCAAAATTGAAAAATTTTAGGAAAGAAATACGATCTCAGCAACAAGGACAAAACAGGAAATGCCAGGAAGTGCGGTGTCTGTCTAGTGTGGGGAACATTTTCTCACTCTTCTACTTCTCACTGAGCATCGTGCCCCAGGACTGAGTTTATGGGAAAGGAGTCCCTTTTTCTAATTGGCAGGAAGGCACTGTAGATATGGCTGGGAGCACAAGATGACACAGGTTCCCCTGAAAGTGTTTCTAAGGCATGAAGCTATAGGCCGACTGGGTTGGACACAAAAAAATCCAGATAACATTGTGCCTGTGAGTCCTTGTTAGTGAAACCGCCGATGAGTGTTCTGCAAGTGTTAGAGGTTTCGGAGAATCAAGAAAAAAATTAGGGAAACTGCCTTGCAACTACAAGGGGATGCCAAAAAAAGTATACACATTGTAAATATGACATTCCCACCAAAGATGACATGAATCCAATGAATGCTAGCACCACCGTGTGACAGGCAGGTGCCAAAGAAAATGGCAGGAACACGACTGCACAGATGTCACACTACACATTGCTACCATCATTCAATTCAACTTGGAAAAATAATAAGTAGATAGCATCTCTTAAAATGTGTATACATTTTTTGACACTCCCTGTATATGACCATCAAAAAGCAACAAATATATGTACATATCTATACAACTAAAAGAAATGCAATGATTAAGAAAAAGATGTCAATGTTATATGGAAAATGCAGAGAATTTGCAACAAAATAAGGAGAGAAAAAGACACAGAGTGGGAGGGTGTGCTCTTTGGCACATCTCTAAAACTGATAGACAAAGATTATAGGTCGTATGCTGAAATTCAAATAATAGAAGTACAAGAGTAGACACCAGAAGAGATAATATTGTGCGAAAACAAGTGACGGGAGAGACAGAGGAGAACGAATAAGGAACATGATAATTTTAGAAATGCTTACAGTTCAGAAAATTAAGCAAGTATTAGCAAAAATACTGTATATAGTTCTGATAATAATAGTTACCACAAGAGTAAAAACATAACCTTTCCTAAATATCAGGACCCCATAAAGAAAATCAAAGTAAAGAAAGAGATCACACTGCAAACCAGTATGCAAGTTATAAATCTAAATCTAAAACCAAAACACAACAGCCATGCCATATGAGCTAAATAAGCAAATAAGCTTTATTCACATGTAAAAAAAAGTTTTATTTTAATTAACTGATAAATTTAAAGATAAGGTCTCTCTGTTGTCCAGGCTAGAGTGCAGTGGCACAATCATAGCTCACTACAGTGTTGAACTCTTGGGCTCAAGCAATCTTTCCATCTCAGCCTCCCAAGTATCTAGGATTATAAGCACATGCCACTACACCAAACTATTTTTTTATTTTTTTATTTTTTGGTGGAAACAGGATCCTACTAGGTTGCCCAGTCTAGTCTTTAATTCCTGGCCTCAATAATTCTCCCCCCTTGGCTTCCCAAAGTGGGATGATTATAGGCATGAGCCACTACATTTAGCTAAGAAAAATAATTTGTAATGAATGATTTTATAAGTCAAAATTATTACAAAGTTTGCAAATAAAAAAATGGGCAGAATTATACCAGATAATGCTATAATCACCAAATGGGGGTTTGTAATCTTATTAGATAACCAGGTAGTATGCAGGCCACAAACACAGCAGACAAGTCAAAAGAGGGAAATGTTTAGTGCTACAGGGTGAGATTCAGATGAAGGTATGCAAATAAGTCCTATACCACAAAACATATTTCTTAAAAATTAAAAATCAAAGTTACAAGAGAAACAAAGAGAAATAGAACACACGAGGAGTAAAATATTTAAATACACTTTCTGAATCTGTTGAGAATGAAAGTAAGACTGTAGAAGAGAGAATAAGATAATTGTAAAGGTGGCCGTAATCCACCTATCCATCTATCTGTGATGGGTCCTCTGATTCCCCACAGCCCACATCTCCTAATCTAGAAGTGTCTCCATGGAGACTCTGCTGGTGAATGCAAACAGAGTCCATGACTTAATTCTAACCAATGGAATAGGGCATACATGAGGGAATGTCGCTTCCTCAATTAAGTGACAATATGGCAGGCTGCCATAGCAGGCTAGAGCCAGACAATCTTATTGTTGGCTTGATGAAAGTGTCCAAGTTGAGGAAACTCAAGTGGCAGGACCTAAGGTGCATTTAGACCCAGGGTTGGCCATTAGAACCTGGAATGGGATGTCCAGGACTTGAGGATGAGCTCTAAGACAAGGAAGGAGGCCTCTGAGACTTACAGGTGGACTTTGGGACCTAGAAAGAGGCCTCTAGTACCAGAAGGAAGCCTTGAAGACCTAGAGAGGAGCCTGGTAAAACCTGAGGGAGGCCTGTAGGACCTGAGAAAGGGCCCTAGGACCTTGAAGCTCCCTCTAGGATACACCTGAGACCCGTAGGACCTGGAAAGGGCTAAAAAACGTGGGCGCTTCCTCTAGGACCTGGGGCACAACTATAGGATTGAGGATCTGATCTTCCTTTAGGTTCTGAGGGTAACCTTTCGAACCTAGGGAAGCCTCTAGGACCTGGTGGAGGCCTGAAGAACATGGGAGAGGCTCTGGGACCTGGGGGAGACTCTGGAACTGGACGTCCTCCAGCGTCCCACCAGCAAGAAGCCTCTGTGGGAAGCTGGGGACTGAATTCTGCCACCCCCCTAAAAGAACCTTGAAGTAGATTCTTCCCCAAGAAAAGGCTTGGAGTGAGATCAAGTGGGGCCTGCTCCTTGACCCATCCTAAGCAGAGGACAGGCAATGGGGGTGAGCTGTTCTTGGGGTGCATTTGTAATCTCTGTGACACCTCAGAAAATTCACACGCCACCTGCTTGTTAACGCAGAGAGGACAAGTTAATTGTAAGTGCTAATGGACTAGCTAACAGCACTGAATATAAAATAGGCCAGAATAAGACATTTAAAAAACTCAGAAAATATAAGTCATATTGATCTGATCTGAGAAATGGCAAAATAAGAAAACAAAAAGCTGCATAGCCAATAAATTAAAAAAAAGAAAGAAAAACTTTTCTGAAATACCTGAGTTCACAGTACAAACCTTAGCTAAGTTTTGCAAAATTTCTTGAAAACCATGAGCAAGTGAAATTTATTCCAAGAATGCAAGTGTGGGTCAATATTAAGAAATCTATTAATGTAACTTAGCATTTTGAAAGAGCTAAGACAAAAACATGATCATCTCCATAAGTACTAAGAAGGCATTTGATACAATTTAGTAGTCATTCTTTATTTTTAAACAATAAACAAAATAGGTAACAATGGATAACTCCTTAACATGATGAAATGCATGTACCTCAGCCAAGAAAAAAAGCCTATTACCTTATTACATGGTGGACATATTTCTGCTAAAATCAGGAAAGAAAACAAATGAGACCTTCCGCACCACAATTTAACATTGCATTAATCTTTTTCTCAATTCATGAGAGAAAATAATTAGAAGTAAAAGGTTTTAAAAGAAGGTATTTATTACAGATGATATCATTGGATACCTAAATAACCCAACAGTTTCTGCTCAACAAGGCAACTCAGAAAGTTAGCAGGTTCTATAATTGGTATACAGAAATACAACACTTTCATGTAAAATACCTAGTGAAAAAGAAGACTCCATTTATATTAGCAAAGAAACCCCACAAATTCCTAGTAATCTACTTAATGGAAAATGTGCAAAACCTACATGAATAAATCTTTAAAATGCTCTTGAAACAAAACAATATAATCTGAATCAATGAGAAGCTACATTGTGATTTTAGATAGGAAATCTCAACATTGTAAATATGTCAGTTCTTTCTAAATAAACTTAGAAGTTTGATACAGTCTCCCAAAAATACTATTAGTGATGTTTCTATAGTTTGACAAGCTAATTATGAAATTCATTAAAAAATATTGACAAGAAGGAATAACTAGGTAAGCTCTAAAAAGGAAGAATTGGCAGGGGAGATTATTTTCTAAGTATCTTATCTTCCAAAACCTTCATAGTTAATTTAGTATGATATTGTTACACTATAGGCAAATAAACACTGCAGGAGCAGTTTAGTGTTTTAAAATAGACCCAAGTACACAAGGGAGTTAAATATACCATAAAGGCAGGATCTCAGATCAGCACAAAGGAGAATAGACGTTCAAATAAGTGGTACAGGAACAGCTGGGAAGATACCTGAAAAAAGTTAGAGCTGCATCCACAGACCATAGCTGACACCAAGATAAATTCCAGTGGGGTAAGGGCTTAAATATAAACAAAAAAATCCAAACTGTCAAAGTACAAGAACCCCAAAAGAATTAATATCTTTATAGTCTTAGACTGAGGAGAGCTTTTCTCACCAAGATTCAAAATGAAAAAGCCATAAACAAAAAGAATGATAAAACTGAATCCATTTACAAATTCTCAAGTAAAGTGGAAAGAGGGCTGCAAAACTAGGAGAACCATTGACTATTTACATCATAGTCAAAACATCAATATCCTTAATTTATAAAGAGCTCAAAGAAATTTATAAGGAACAGACTAACCCCAGTAGAACCATGACAATGGATAGGTGTAGAAAATACAAGGAAAAATAAACAGATGGCTTATAAACATATGAAAATCATTCTTAATCCCATTCATTGAAAGAGAAATACAAAATGAGACTATGTCAAGATACCATTTTTAATTCCTCAGATCGACAACAAAAACCCAAAGATTTGGAAACACATGGTGTTGCTGAGCTGTGATCAAATAAACACCATCACTCTTTGCTGATTGGATTGTAATTGTAACCATTTGAAGAAGAATTTGCAGGATCCATCAAAATCATATGATATAATAAAACCTTGTCTGTGAATGTAGGACGGGTACCAGTACATGTGTGATATTTTGTATCTATAAAATAATTTTTTTTTTTTTTTGAGTTAGAGTCTCACTCTGTCGCCCAGACTGGAGTGCAGTGGCCGCTTCCGGCCACCGCAGCCTCCACCTGCTGGGCTCCGGCGATCCTTCCACCTCAGCCTTCCAAGTAGCCGGAATTACAGGCATGTGCTACCATGCCCGGCTGATTTTTTGATTTAATTTTTGCAGCATTTTTACAGGAACACAATGTGGAAAGTGATCTACAAGTGCATCAAAAATATTTTGTTAAATGAATTAAGATGAAACGAAAGACATCATTTGATTATGATGTAGAGTGATTTCCAAAAGTGCAGTTAATTAAAAACAAACTAACAGATGCAGAATAGTACATAAAGCATACTACCATTGGGCAATCTCCTCGGGTCCCCTCCCACTCTGGCTTTTCTGTCCTCTCCATAAATCCTGCTTCCCCCCTCCCAAAAAACAGGTTTTTGTTTTGTTTTTTTTTACAGGATGGTAACATCCCTGTAAAAAAAGGAGACAGGGAACAATTGTGTAAACTGCAAGCATATTTTATTCATTTGCATAAAAATCTCAGGATGGATCAGGGTTACCAGCCAAGATACAGGACATAGTTAACTTTGAATATCAGATTTTCTTTTTAGTATATATATATCCCTGCAATATTTGGGGCATACTTATACCTTTTTAAAAGTATTAAGTGTTTATCTTAAATCTGAACTTAATCAGGAGTCCTGTTTGCCAAACCTGCAGTGCTATGGAGGATATACAAGGAACTTAACGGCGTTTGCCATGCGAGTGGAAAAATGGAACTGGATGAAGACTTTGTCTTTTATGCATTTTATACTTTCTGATTTTTGAACCTTGTAACTGTATTACCTATTAAAATACTATAAGTACATAAAATCAAATATGAACAGACTAAGCTAAGTCATAGAAGTGGACTACCAGAAAGCATGTGCCGTTAATTGAATTTGCTTTTTATATTCTGTTTATGGTGAAACCAGGCCCCATCTATCACCTTATGATTTGAAAACATAAACGTCCACAAATCAGTGAAAGCTGGAACATTCTGTGATTTTTACATTTTTAAAGAATCCCAACTCCGCCTATGTTTCTTGTTGCCACCACTTCAACAGTGAAAAAGAAAAAAAAAGAAAGAAAAATCAAACATCTGAGGTTTGGGATAGAGAATAAAAGTGTCATAAAGTATTATTCTTGAAAAGGCAGGCTCAGCCAGGTTTTTGAAATCTTCCCAAATCTTCTCAGGCTTTTGACAGCTTCTCAGATAACTCAAATGGCCAGTCAGACATGTTGCTGTAGCCAGCACCAGGTGGGGGAAAAAAAAAATCAAAGAGAATCGTGCTTTGGGACTTGTTAGAGTGGTAGGCCTCACATCGACACCTGGCGGACCCACACAGACACAGGCACACAGACAGTCCATGTACCACGGAGCCAGTGGGTAAAAGTGACTCAAGATCTGATTGGTGGTTAAAAACATGGGATCTTATTCTAGTATAATGAATAATGACTCACATGATGGGGAAAATTTTTTTTAACTGAAATAACTCAGAGTAGCTAAAGTCTCTAATAATAAATATTAAAATAATATTATGAAATGAACACAATGAAGTATTAACTTCTTGACATGAATATCTTGATTGTGTTACTTTTAATTTTCCTTTTTTTGTACAGGGAGTATAACAAAATTACAATTCCAGACCCCTTAGCTTGTAAAAATATAATATGGGCATATATATAATAGTTAAAAGATATAGTTTATATATAGTTTGAAACTATAGTTTAAAATCATCATTTATATATAGTTTATATATAATATAGTTTGTATTTATATATTATACATTTAATATAGTTTATATATATTCTCTTAAACATGTTTTGTTTTTTAAATACAAGGAATGACTTGTTTTAGGGGTTCGAGTAATATGAATCAGAAGAGATATTTTAAGAGGAAAACAATTTAGGAAGATGTCATTGCTTGGCACACAGTAGGGTAGCCAAGGAAGGGTTTTCCATTGTCTGTCATTCTGAAAATAGAGTTTATAAACATGTCTTCAGCCATAGCCCTAATCTACTGAGAGATTCCCACCCTCCACCCTCATGCCAGCTGGCTCATGTAGCCACAGAATTTTTGGCAAATGGTCAAATACAACACACGTTTTAAGCAGCTGGATTAACCTAACAATCCTTTCATCTGTTTTACAGAGATAGAAGGCTGCTATTTAACTGCAGCCTAATTGGAAAACACACACACACATGTATTCTTAATCAATAGGACGAATGCACACAAATGAAACCTTAAAACTCTAAATAGAAGTTGTTATTAAAAGAAAAAAGCTTCTAAGTTTATCATTTTCTTCAATATGCACATTTTATTTTACTTCTAAACTTTTGACTATAATTTTATTTGAAAAAACAGATAAAAGGCAACTGTTATCTTCCTGTATTAGTGGCCTGTCCTTTCATGTAAAAATCAAAATAACAACACAAAGAGAAATTTTTATAATAAGATACTGAAATTCTTAGCTTAGCATGCAGTATTTTTTTTCCTGCCTGAGATTATAATCAAAACAGTGTTGGTCTTCTTAACATTTCAGTCTCCATCACGATGATATTTGCAGTGTTATAAATGAGAACCAGATGCTTGTCCCCAACCTATTTAGTAGTGGTAGCCAGATGTTTGAACAAATTGTGAAGGACAGCTCTACGAGCTTACCCTAACCGTGAAGCATAACACTGACCACTACCAGCTCTCACAATCTGTCCTCGCCTCAACTAGCAGGAAAAAAAAGTCTATTTTTTATAACGTATATGTCTGGGTGAGCCTCGTTATTTTGATCAGCGTTAAACCATGGCAAACTTTCTGAAAAATAAACAAAACTATCTTTAACGAAGCGTATAGGGTTCAAATGTGTTATAAAAACTAATATCTTGGTTAGGATCACTGTAAAGTTAGGATGAAATTTACCATATTTTTATTCTCAACTACTGCCATAGTGTTCTCAGTGAACATTCTGGCGATTCTGCACATTGGCTAGGGGATTCCTGAATGTTAGCATCCTATGCTGTCAGTGTCATGGAAAGCAGATAAAGTGGATTTGATATTATCTTTTGAAACAAATGTCTAAGGTAGCCAACTCAACACAATTTAACATGCAATGTATCTGCAGGACTACTCTTTTCCACATATTGAAAATAGGCTTACTTGCAATTGTAGCTAATTTTAACTTTTCACTTATTACCACTTTGGGGAAAAATTACATATTTAAGGTATATATTTACAATGAGCAAAGAAGTAAATACCTTCATACACGTGCTTATAAATAGCTCTGGACAACTAAGCTACATCTCTTGCAATAATTTCAGATCAAAATATAACAAGTAACTGAAGTTTAAACATGAAAGAATAAATACACATTTTTTAATAAATAAATTTTGAGGTATTTTGGGTTCCCCCTTATCATGCTTTTAAAATTCATTTGAGTTGCTTAAGGGACATCTGTTCATGTTGATGTTGGGTAGCATTCCATTATATGGACATCCCATCATAAATTTATCTATGTACTCATTGATGAGCATTTGGGGGTCTCTCTAGGTTTTTGGAAATCATGAATGAAGCTGTTTGGATGACTCTAATACCAGACTTTGTGTAAAGATGTTGTTTTCATGTATATTGGGTATAGTGCTAGTGGACTTGTTGGGTCATCTGGTAAAGGAATTTACATAAGAAACAGCATCACCGCCAGCAAAGTGTAAGTACTAGGTACTTCATATACTTCTTAATGACATCTGATTGTGTTGGTCTTACATATGAGTCATTTTATCGAAGGTCTGATGGTACCGACTTGTACTAATGACTGATAATATTTTTGAGCATCTTTTCATGGGTTTTTTTTTTTTAATCTGTATCTTTTCTATGGTGGTGTCTATTCACATTCTAACATCTGTTAATTTGTTGTTAGCATCTAAGGATACAATTCACTTTTGTATGTTGACATTATAATTACAACTTGCCAAACTAGCTTACTTGTTCAAGTAGCATTTTTGTAGACTTCTTGGGATTTTCCACATAGACAATCAAGTCATTGGAGAATAAAAACCATTTTATTCATTCTTTTCTAATACATAGTTATTTAAAATTGTTGTTCTTATTTTATTTCACTAACTAGTACTTCATTTAAAGTGATGATTGTGAATATCCTTGCTTTGTTCTGGATCTTGGGGGTGGTAGGGGAAAAAAGCACTCTAATGTTCATCGTTATATATGATATTCTCTGAAGGTTTTTTTAATTAATTATTTTATTTTGGATTCAAGGTATCCATGTGCAGGATGTTACATAGGTGAATTGCATGTGAGGTGGTGAGCATGGTACCCAATGGGTGCTTTTTCAACTCATACCCCCTCACTCCCTCCCCACTTCAGGAGTTCCCAGTGACTGTTGTTCCCATCCTTCTGCCTGTGCGTATTAAGCGTTTAGAGTTCTTTGTTAGGGGAAAGACTCCTTTTAGTCTCAGTTTACTGATAGTAATTTTCCTGGATATGTATTTTTAAAGTATATTTTATTGCATTTATTGAGATGATTATATTGGTTTTTGTTTTAAAAAAATGTTCTTTAATATGGTAAACTAATTTGATGATAGTTTTTAAAAATGTTAAACCAATCTTTAAACACTGCTGGTGGGAATGTAAATTAGTTCTGCCATTATGGAAAAATGCATGGAAGTTTCTCAAAAAAAAAAAGTTAAAAATAGAACTACAATACAATCCATCAATTCCACTATGGGGTATTAATTCAAAGGAAAGGCAATCATTAGATCAAATGGAAATTCACCTCTCTATGTTTATTTCAGCACTATTCACAATACCCAATATATGGAATCAACCTAAATGTTCATCAACAGACTAATGGATAAAGGAAATGTGACATATATACACAATGAAATGCTATTAAACAAGATACAAAAAATGAAATCTTGTAATTTGTGGCAACCTGGGTGAACCTGGAGGTCATTATGTTAAGTGAAATCAATCAGGCACAAAATTAAATTTTGTGTTCTCAACTCACATAGGGGACCTAAAAAAATTGTAAGCTCATGAAAGTAGAAGGCAGACTTGTGGGTATTAGTCGTTGGGAAAGTAGAGGGAGTAGATGGAGAGAGGTTGTTTAGTAGCTACAAAATTACTGATGGGGGGATGATTCTGGTGTTCTTAACACTGTAGGGTGAACTATAACTTACTGTATACTTTCAAAAAGCTCAAAGAGAGGATTGTAAGTGTTTAAAACACAAAGAAATACATATTTGAGGTGCTGATATTCTAATTGCACTGATTTAATCATTACACATTGCATGCATGTATGGAAATACCGCTCTGTATCCTGTAAATATGCACAATTATTATGTGACAACCAAAAAGAAAAAAAAAGTGTCAATACTGTACAATTATTTGTTAGATTTTGAAATGTCAAGTCAATCATATCACTAGGACAAATACCATTTGGCCATGCTTTATTACGGTCTGTTTTAACCATTGTCAGATTTTCTTAGCTATAGTTTTGCCAAGGATTTATGCAGCTACATTTATCAGAAATGTTAATTTGTAGTTTTTAAATAGTAAGTTCTATGTCTAGTTTTGGTATTAGGATAATGCTAGACTTCCAAAATAAATTTTAGTAAATTCCCTCAAGTTCAATTGTCTGGAAGAGGTGTTTGTAAAATTGGTATGATTTCTTCTTAAATATTTTGTAGCAATGCTTGTGAATCAATCTGGGCCAGAGTTTTGTTATGTGTGTGAAATTTTAAAAACTATATACTCAACCCATTAAATGTCATCTTTTCATTTACTAAACTTTGGTATTTGGAATGTTTCCCCAAAATTTTAATCTAAGTTATTGTATTTGTTGGCAGAAAGCTGTTGATGTTTTCATGCTATCCTTTCACTGTATGTAGTATATGTAGTAAAGTATTTATTTTATTCTTAATAATTAATTTTTTAACTTTCATTTTTTCGACTTAATCTGACAATATAATTATCAACTATTTTTAACATTTTCAGATAACTACCATTTGATGTTACTGATGTTTTCAGTATTTAAAAAAACATTTTCTTCCATTTTTATTATTCACTTTTTCCTGAAAAATTTAGGTTTAATATACTCTTCTTTGTCCAATTTATTAAAGTTAAATCTTATATCATTTATATGAGACTTTCATCTGCTAGAATATAATAATTTAATACTACACTTTCTCAAAGCATATGTTAGTTGTATTATCTATATTTGTATATGTCATATTTTCATTTCCCTAAAACTAAAATATTTACTAATTCATTTATGATTTCCTTTTGACTCTTGATTTATTTAGAAATGTATTGCTTCATTTATAAATATTTGAAATTTTTCCACAAATTTTTCTGTTAATCATCTTTACTTCGATTCTATTGTAATCTGATATACTTTGTATGATTTAAACACTCATATCCATTGAGACTGATTTTCACAGCCCAGAATATGATCTATTTGGTGAATTTTCCTTGTGTACATGAAAGAATGTGTATTTTGCTGTTGCTGGGAACAGCATTCTATAAATATCAATTAGTTTACATTGGTTGATAGTAGTAGTCAAGTTGCTTATATTCTTACTTTTTTTGTGTGTAACTATTTTAATATTAGAAGAAAGATGTATTGAAATATCTAAATCTAATTCTGGAGTTATTTCTCTCTTCAGCTCTATCAGTTTTGCTTTATACATTTTGAAGACTTATTATTAAATCTCTATGAAGGAACATCCCCCTGAAAACTGGAATTATCTTTTGGAGGGTGGGCCCCCTGCTTGACCTCCAGATCAAATGGTCAACCAAAGTTTTTATCTGAAAGTTTTGAGAAGGTCGCAACACAATTTGTGGAAGAAACGTTCAAAGTTGTGGCAAACATGTAACTCATTCTTCCACCGTGACAACACACCTGCCCACACAGTACCCTGAGTGTTCAGCAGTTTTTGACCAAAAACAGCATTACCCTTGACCAAAAACAGCATTACTCCTGTGACTTTTCTGTTTGTTTGTTTGCTTCCCTGAATGAAAAAAGTCCTCAAAGAGAAACGTTTTGCCAACTTGGAAGAGGGGAAACAAAAAAATGGCAGAAGCACTAAAAGACATCAAAATTGATGAGTTCAAAAACAGTTGAACAGTGGAAAAGGCTTCTTGATAGATGTATTGCATCAAATGGAAAGGACTTTGTAGGTGACAGAAGTTTAAACATGTAAGAATAAATACACAATTTTTTATAAATAGATTCTGGGTTTTTTGAGGCCTCTCATGTGTATTGAGAACTATTATGACTTCTTGATGAATTGACTTCCTTGTCATTAAGAAATGGTTGTCTTTTTTCATTGTAATGTATCTGGTTTTCTAAAATTTACTTTCTCTGATATTCGTGTAGCTACGCCAGCTTTCTTCTGGCTACTGTCTGCATGGCATATCTTTTTCCAACTTTTGAAATAACTTTGAACCTATGAGTATGTGTGTTTCTGTTTGTAATGGGTTTCTTGTAGATGGTCCATAGTTGATCCTTCTACTTTTATCTAGTATGACAATTTACTTAATACTTGATGTGCTTAGACCATTTACCGTAAACGGAATTATTGATTTGGTTATGTTTAAACCTCCTATCTTGCCTTATAGTTTTTTCTTACTTTATTTTAGATTAAATATTTTTAAGTTTATTGTTTATGTCTACTAATGGTATTAAGTCATCCCCCATTATTTTATTTTGTAGTGGTTGTTCTTGAGTCTATAATATGTGTCTTTAAACTTATAACCAACAATATTCAAATTATATTATTGTACATCACACATGATGTAGGAACCCTAAAATGGTATTCTTTTATTCTTTTGTTCTTTTCTTTTGAGTTATTTTTATCCTACATTTTACTTGTATGTATTCTATAAATTACATAATGTATTATTAATATATTTCATTTATATCATAAATTGTTATTGCAATAAATCTAAAGCATGGCAAATGTACTATATATTTACACTTATGATTTGGAAAAGTTTTATTATGGAGTCTTTATATGCTTTTTGTCCACAACCCTATCCTTCTGGGAGTTCATTCACATACATCTCAGGCTGCTTGTTATTGTACCACAGTTTATTACTTTTCCATCTTGATTCTTGCCATGCTTCATTTTACAAGTTTTTTCTTTTTCATTTCTATATTATCAAAGTTGTTATTCTGTTATCAAACTATCAAACTACTAGTAATCCAATCACATGTATTTTTTATTTCTAATACTGTATGTTTAGCTCTCAATTCTGTATGTCTGTTTCATATGCCTTTCATTTTTCTTACCATTATGCTCTTGTTTTCTTTTACTATTGTCTTCTCCATCTTAATTTCCTCAATTCAGAGACTCAAAATGTAGTCACACAGGTGATTTTAATATTCTCGTCTGCTGCTTCCTTTCTCCATCACTTCTGGAATGTTTCAAATGATTAATTATTCTCCTGATTATCAGTCACTTTTTTTCTGCTTTTACATATGTTTAGTAGTTTTCGATTCAATGGCAAATATTTTGAATGTTATATTGTTGCCTGCTGTTCGTTTTATTTTTTAAAATAGTGTTAAATTTTTTTCTTAGCGTGTAATTTAATTATTTAGAATCAGTCAGTTATTTCAAGACTTGTTTTTAAGTTTTTTAAATCATAACTTAAGCAGCCTTTAACCTGCAACTTAATTAGCCACACTGCTAAGGCATCAATCTTCTGAGAAGTCACTCAATGTCCTGTATATCACAATGTCTCACCACATCATCCATGGAAACATCAACCTCTCCCAACTTTGCATGAATATTGGAAAATTTTCTGCCTTTTTAAAATCCTCCTAGTTATTTTGTCTCTGAACTTGGGTAGTTTTCTCTCATGCATATACAGATCAATATTCAGTCAAAGCCTTTGAACCTTTCTGAATCTCTTTGTTCACCTTCTTCCCTTACGTCATTCTACTCTGAACACTGTAAGTGTCATGGCCCCCAAACCCCTATTTGTCTACTCGACTCTGATGTAATAGCAGGCTCTTTGGGATTTTCTTTCTCTTATGCAGCCTGGAAAATACCCGCAGGAATTAACCTAATGCGATCAGAAGTTTTCCTTGTTTATTTCCCTGTTTGTTCACTTTTATAATTGTTTAAGTTGTGTGTGTGTGTGTGTGTGTGTGTGTGTGTGTGTAGGTGTTTCTAAATACAACCTCTGTTAATTCTTCTTTACTAAGACTTATTTGATTCATTTTAAAGTAATAAAACCACAAGTCTAAAACCAGAAAATTTTTGTAATTGAGATTCTTTATAATTCAGAACCATCTCTATTCACTCACAAATTCATAAATTTTCATTTGTGATATTGGAAAGTAACATTATGCATTGTTAATGATAACAACACACCCCTCCTATTAATTATCTTAGTTTGACACCATATCTATTTGGAACCAAGAACTAAGTTAAAGTTAAAAATATGCACCAATAAATTCCCATAGACCTATTTTTACAACTGTATGTGCATTTGCTCTTTCACATTTCATAGAGAACTGTCATTACAAAACAAAACAAAAAACCAGGGATGTAAAGACTGAAAAGGAAAGAAACTTTAGAGACGTTAACAGGGTCAGCAAATAGCAGAATCACATAAGGTGGCATTTAGCACATTCACTGTATGATCAAAAGGGTTTTCCACATCTTATATGTTTTTATTTCTAACTTGGAGGTGACCAGACCCCCTCTAGTGGGATAAAGAAGCATGCCAATTAGCCAAATTCTGTGTGCTTTGCCTTCAGAGGAAAACAACAAAAGGTTCTGCAGGGTTTTGTTTTGTTTTTTTCCTTCTTCTTCCTTTATGAGATTTTACTTTAAATTTAACATATTAAAATAACTTAGAACTTTCAAAGTCTTAACATATTTACAAAATATCTTAGTGTTTTATTCGTATGTAATCCTTGTAAAGTAGATAGAACGTGAATTTATGATCCTACTTACAAATACGAAGCCAAAGTTAGAATATAGCTTGACTTACCTGGTTCAGCTATATCAATAACCAAGTAGTGAGATTAGAACTCACAAGTCTGATGTTAGCAGAAAGGTACCTCATATCATGATAATCATGGGAGAAGTTTCTACAAGAGAAGTTTACTGAGACCACGACTAGATCTTTAATGACAATCATGCTGTACAATGTCCACATTTCCCCTTGGAGGGGAAAAAGCCAGAAAACTTTCCAGACTTTTTTCTCAGCATGTAACCTTTATAGTAGTTACTAAGATCATTGTAGCGACATAAAAAAATTTCTAATTTATTATACAGGTTTTAGATTTCAAAATAACAAAAACAAATAACATGGATGTACTCCTTGCAGAAAAGGTACCAGAAACTTATGGAAAGAACATTTTTCACATATGAAAAAAATTCCGTCTTCTTACTTGTATCATTTTCCAGTAAGTACTAGAAAATGTCCTACTTTGGGGGTATTAGGGAAATACCTAAACGTCTCTTTGGTTTTGTGGTGTATACTTATTTAGAGGCTCCATTAACTTTGTTTTGTCAAGAAAACCTTTGGTCCCCCTTATGCAATGTGGATTTCTGTTTCAGTGAGTAAGATGGATGAGAGGACCAACTCAATCACCTAACTTCTAATTTTGTCTCCTCACCTCAAAACATATTTTTACACCTATTACCTAAAGGGTAATTAGAGGGAATGGTTGTGTGGTTTGGTGGTGAGAGACTTAGGCTGAGAATTAAAGAACCTAGCCTCTTTACTCCCACTCCTTGAGCTAACTCCATGCCACAGGATTAACCCTTGGACTCCTGTAAATGCAGAGTTTTCACAAGGAAAACCAACAGTTCGTCAGAGGTGATGAAGCTAGTGTTTTCCAGAATAGAGCCACTATGTAATTGTCTTGGGCGACTATAATTTATTTTGACGTTTCACAATTAATGGTAGATTTTGAAGACAGCTTTTAAGAGATCATGACCTGGAGTGAGCAGCGGGCACATTCTCTGGTTGGTCATGGTTTACTGTGGCATGCCAGTAAAGGCAGAAGGGAATCCGCAAGACAGTTTGATTTTAGAAAACAACCCAGGTACCAATGAAACTTACAACTGTCAACTTTATTTTACTTTTGACCAAATCCTTATTGTTCCCGACCTAATAGTATACTATTGTAACTGCTGTTCAGTCCAAAAATACTAGCAGTTTCAGAAGAAAAAAGGCAGAATAATGTATATTTTCACCCTTTCCCACCACACATTTCTGAATCCACCAGGGAAAAAAAGGAAAGAAACAAAAATGGAAAAGATCATTTATCTATGCTAAAATTAAAATAAGAGCCAAGTCCATACCTCAAACTCTAGAAAATGTTAACTGTTAATAGTACAGTTTGAATCAAGTTGAGGGACAACATTAGGAACTATAAAATAAATGCTTTTGTGTACAGGAAACAACAATAAAACTTCTTGACAGTTGTTGGTTGTGTTTCCCAAAGACTATTTTAAATTATGAACTTTTCACTCATAGAAATTAATAGAAAATAAACCCTCTGGCATAAATATGACAACGGAATTATATAAATAAGAACTAGTATATTTAAAGAATGGGGAAAAAATAAAATATCAAATCATAAAACATGAGCAGAATTGACCCTAGAGAAAATAAAATTAATAACATTAAAGTCTGAAAAAATCAGAGTATAAAGACCCATTACAACTCAACAATATACAGATAAAGATACCAATGTAAAATTGGGCAAAGAATTTGAATAGAGAGACATTCGCCAAAGAAGATATACAAGTTGCCATAAATACAAAAAAAATATGCTCAGTAGCACAGGGCAACACCATCAAAACCACAGGAAACCCCTAGGACAGTTGAAATGAAACAAGTGTGTGCACGTGCCCCCCCCCCACGTGTTAAAAAAGATGTGGAATAAATGGAACCCTTAAGCGTTGTTTATTGGAAAGTAAAATGGTGCAGTCACCTTGGAAAACAGTCTGGCAGTTTAGTCATGGAGTTACCACATGACCCAACAATTCCACTTTCCAATATATACCCCAAATATATGAAAACAAACATCCACATAAGACTTGTGCACAATTTTTCCTAGCAGTATTATGCAAAATAACCACAAGTAGAAACCATTCAACTGCCCATCGCATGGTGAATGGATAACCAAACATGATATATGCTGACAGTGGAATAGCATTCATCCTTAAAAAGCATTGAAATGGACCTGAGGGAAATATCAACAAGTGGAGCACAGGGAATGTTCAGGGAAGTAAAATTACTCTGTTTGATACTATAGTGAGGTTTCCATACCATTTTGCATTTGTTAAACCCACAGAATGTCCAACATCAAGAGTGAGCCCCAGTGTAAACTATGGATCTCAGGTGATAATGATTAGTTAAAGATTCAGTGGTTCAAAGGAATATTTCAACATGGACATAAGTTCTGTATCTGTGCTTTTGTAATTGGACTGTTTCCTTGAGAAATTTTAAGCCTAGAAGAAGAGAAAGACAAGTAACTGATAATGATGCAAAGAATTCGCCTATCAAGGGTGATACCTACAAATGTGAGCAGGAACGGCAAATCCTCAGCTCTCAGAGAGCAGGCAATATGGTAGGTGACAGTGGACTTGAAATAGACAGTAGAGAGAACAGGAGCAAGCTGAAGGGAAGGGCAGCATTTGAAATATTTAAAGTCATATAGGAAATCAAGAAAAATGGGAAACAAATCAATATGATATGTATTTGAATGAAACCCTGGTTGGTCTTGGCTTCTGAAGAACCAAACTGCAACAGCGACAGGGAACTCAAGATTGTTTCTCAGTGTTTTGTCACTGTGGGTCCTGCTCAACCTTTGTACCCGCCACAGACAGTAAACAAGGACTCCTTCCACCAAGCTCCATCTCCCTGAATGGCCAAGGCAATTTTCTGATTAAAATCAGTGTTCTCGGAGTTCCCTCGCAATCATAGACTCTTGGGCAAACCACATGACAATGGAATAGAAACAATATCTGTCCCACCTGTTAAAGACATGTTTTGAACCCTTCAACATTTTTTAAAAAATGTACCCTGATTTCTTTAACATCACAGGAATGTTTTCAAAAATTGCTTAATATTTATTTAATACCTATGTATGCCTGGTTTATGCTAGATGAGAGTAAAATGGCAAAAACAAAATAAAATAAAACAAGCAAATGGTGACACTGACCACGATGATTAGACAGTATGATAAGAATTATGAAAACAGGTAGTGAAGTTCATTGACAAAGAATGGGCATGGTATAGGTGGGCTGTAGTCATGTGTGTGAGATCGAGACCACCTTAGATGAGGGTGTTCATGGGATCCCCATGGAGACAGAAAGCCTGTGTTCAAGGCTGGCTTATGTCTCCCTTGCACATTCAGTCACTGTGGCATTTTAGCATGTTTAAATTCACGTGGTTGTTTAATGTTTCATGTTATTACATAGTCCTAATGATAATTTGTAAACTTAACACAATTCCATCTATAATTCAAATGATCTTTTTTTTTTTTTTTTTTTTTTTAGTGTTGGAGTCTCACTCTATCGCCCAGACTGGAGTGCAGTGGCATGCTCCCAGCCACGGCAGCCTTGACCTACTGGGCTCCGGCGATCCTTCTGCCTCAGCCTTCCAAGTAGCTGGAACTATAGACGTGCGCTACCACGCCTGGCTAATTTTTGATGTATTGTAGAGACGAGGTCTCGCCAAGTTGCCCAGGTGGGTCTTGAACCCACAGGCTCAGGCAATCCACTCACCTTAGCATCCCAAAGTGCTGGGATTACAGGCTGAGCTACTGAGCCTGGCCAGATCATTTTTTTTTTTAATAAAAAGTTTTCCACCCAACATTGTAATGCATTGTAAAACTACAGTATATAAAGCAGAGTGGCATTAGAAATAAATTAATGAGCCGGGCTCGATGGCTCAGCCTATAATACTGCGCCTTTGGGAGGCTGAGGTGAGTGGATTGCCTGAGCCCGTGGGTTCGAGACCCGCCTGAGCAGCGAGACCTCATCTCTACAATAAATAAAAAAAAAAATCAGCTGGGCGTGGTAGTGCATGCCTGTAATTCTGGCTACTTGGAAGGCTGAGGCGGAAGGATCGCCGGAGCCCAGCAGGTTGAGGCTGCAGTGGCCAGGAACGGCCACTGCACTCCAGTCTGGGCGACAGAGTGAGACTCCAACTCGAAAAGAAAGAAAGAATGAAAGAAATCAATGGAGCAGAAACTCTTAAAAATCTATTCAAATTATTGCAAAGCTTCACAAATCTGAAAGGTGGGAATGGTTGTCTCTATATGCTATAATCATAGTGGCTTTATTTGCAGATACAGATTGAGCATCTGTAATGTGAAAATTTGCAGTCCAAAATGCTGCAAAAATCTGAACTTTTTTGAGTGCCAACATGATACCACAAGTGGAAAATTCCACACATAAATACTACGCACAGATTTTGTTTTATGCACAAAATTATTTAAGATGTTGTATAAAATTATCTTCAGGCTCTATGTATAAGACATATACAATATAAATGAATTTCATGTTTAAACTTGGGTCCCATCCCTAAGATATCTCATTATATAAATACAACTTTTGGTCCCAAGCATTTTGGAGAAGAGATCCTTCAGCTGTGCAGTTTGTAGATTGCATCACGGGGTTTCCTTGAATATGGCAGGATATCAAAGGTCGTAGGAGGATGGTGAGTTTGGGGTATTCTCTTCCTGCGGGGTTGCTGGGGCTTGGTCATGTCCCTCTGCTGAAGGTCCTAGCTCCTATCACATGGTGCTCTCTTATCTACTCTTTAACCAGGTTGGTACCAGGGTCTCCCTGTGTTCCTTCAGAATAAACGTAGGGAACCACCCTCGCTAGCCTCAGGGTATTTCACGTTCCTTTACGTGTTTCCTTTGAACCTGCCTGCATCATTGTACTTAATACTCTTATTGCACTTCTTTCATCATCTCATGTGATTGCACCCTCTTTGCCTTATTAGAGTTTCTAACTGATAACAGTACTCTCCAGCAGAAAGAGCCTCAAGAAAGAAACCCTTAACCATAGGATTCTGAGACTGAGTTTCTGACAGTTTCAGGAAGGATAAGGACAACTTCATTATTCTTTTTTTTTTTGAGTTGGAGTCTCACTCGGTCGCCCAGACTGGAGAGCAGTGGCCGCTCCTGGCCACCGCAGCCTCGACCTGCTGGGCTCCGGCGATCCTTCCGCCTCAGCCTTCTGAGTAGCTGGAATTACAGGCATGCGTTACCACGCCCGGCTGATTTTTTGATTTTTATTGTAGAGTTGAGGTCTCGCGGCACAGGTGGGTATCGAATCCGCGGGCTCAGGCAATCCACTCACCTCAGCCTCCCAAAGCCGTGGGATTACAGGCTGAGCCACCGAGCCCGGCCAACCTCATTATTCTTATACTGAGTAGGTTGAGATCCTCCTAGTCCATGGCCCATAATGACATTATGATTTGTAGAGGCCTTCCTGCAGGAAGAAGTGCCAGTGAACTCATGGCATCAGGAGCTCACGCAGCTGTGGCTGTGAGATGTGGCAATAACTGTAGTTATGATAATGGTCAAGGAGCTGACACTGCTGACCGCAGAGATTGTACTCAGGAAAGACGATGCACTATATGCGAGGTATACATAAAATATAAATACATGTCCTGTTTAGGCATGGGTCCCATTCTTAGCTCATTTAAAATATGTTAACATATTCACGATCGGCAAATTTTTCACTTTCCTAATACTGAGAGCAGGTGGAAATAAAAAGAAATCTGAAGCTGATTGCCTCAAACTTGTCGTGAAGCACAAGTGAAATGTTTTTTTATAAATGGTCACCTTTTCAAAAATACAATTGTAAGTTGCAGGCATATCCAGGATTTGCCTCAGACTCCACTCTGACTAGCATTCCATACTTTGTAGTTTTATTCAGATTATATATATTATCACATATATATTTCTTCATTTACATTGCATCATTACATCACTATCTGTCTCACTATCACTAATAAGTTCACTGGATTCACCTTCAACCTCAAAAATCTCATCAGCATATATTTCTTCATTTTCCATAATTGTGGTAAATTATTTTTATCATTGAAGTAAAAAAAGCCCTGAAAGATCAAAATACAAGTACACAACACTAATAGCAACAAAATAATGACCCACTTGCAATTTTTACCAACCAGGTAAATCCGAAATAACATTGTACAGTTGATATAAAATAATTATCTCTATTAACTTACTGTCTCCTTGCCTGACTATTCATTTTCAAGCAAATATAATAATACGTAGGACAGCGTTGCAGCAATCAGAAACAGAACTTGCAAAGACATAAATTCACGTCAGAGGCAACCAAGAACAGAATTTGGAATTTGGATCGCATCAGTGATAGCAAGTGAGTTAATATTTCGAAATCTGAAAATAAATTATTTTTAAAAAGCTTTGAATCACTCCCGTGTCATGTGGTGTTGGTGGAGGGGGAACTGCAATTTAGGTCACGCTGTCCAGTTGCATCCTCCATTATCCTCTGTATTTGTGCTGGGGCCCTTCCTTCAAAGGGCCTGAGTTCCTCCTCATTCCAGGTGCTCTGTGTTCACTTGGGACCAGGTAAGATGAACTTCCTGCACAGGACCTCGAATTATGTTTTTGCCAGTCACATCTCAACCTTGTGTTATTCAACCCCGCCTGGTTGCTCATGGGATGGTCTGGGAACAGGTGGAGCAAAAGAAAGATCTTGAGGTGTGAGAGGAGGAACTCTGGGCAGACATAAATAAGGTGAGAACTGTGAAACTCCCTCCCCCTCGAGTCCTCTTGCTGCAAGTTGAGACAAGTTCCGCCACTGGTTCTGAGGGCAGAAGTGTCTTCCGGACAGACACCCTTCATCCTTCAGTGACTGTTTTCTGGGCAGTTGTCTCACAATGGAGGCCGACTGTCCGCAGATTCCTCCCCACCGTTCCTTCCTGACTGCAGCTCACAGTTTCACGTCCCAGAAGAACACAGACTGAGAGTGTGGGACCTAGTCCTTCTAAGAAGGTCAGGACTTCCCAAATTGTACCAGAGGGAATCGGGAGCTCATACATGGGAATACATTCTTAAGTGCTAGACCCAGGAGGATAAATGATAAGGTTTGGGTCTAGCCAAATTTATTGATGTGATAGGCTCACCTAGGATATGGGGCTTAACGTGTTAATGTAAGTAAGTATTTAGGAAAGGTCACTTTGTCTCGTGGCTGGCTGGACTCCATGATGGCTTATGACCAATGAGGCAGGATGCTGGGACTCCCCCATAATACCATAGAGGAAATTACTGGAAGACTCAGGGAGTGGAGAACGTTGGGTTGGTTAGATAATGTGCATGCTTCTTGACTTCCCTACCATAGTCTCTGTTAGAGTCCCTGTCAAGTTCTGGAGAAACGTCTCCTTACCATTAAACTTCAAGAGCTCTATAGTGATCTCATCTCTAAGCTGGAGAGGATAATGGAGGATGCAACTGGACATGCACCATGATCTCTACAGAAATAAATGCAACCTGGAGAAAATGTTAGAGCTGAGCTGATGCCATCACCATAGTATGCTCTAGGGATGGGTTCAGAATCAGACATTTTTACATATAGTGGTCTTTGGGGTTAAGGTAGTTATCAACCTATCAAGCTGCTGCTTTACATCAATGTATATCTGAGATGTGACTGGCAAAAACATAATTCGAGGTCCTGTGCAGGAAGTTCATCTTACCTGGTCCCAAGTGAACACAGAGCACCTGGAATGAGGAGGAACTCAGGCCCTTTGAAGGAAGGGCCCCAGCACAAGTACAGGTGTATACAGAGGGTGAAAAAAATGTATCCACATTTTAAGAAAGGAAAACACTTTTTTAAAGTTGTAATACTCAAGAAGATAAATACAAGTCACGTGTGACGTCTGCAATCACAGGAGGCGCTCAAAGAGGTCACCACCAACATCCAGACACTTCTGATGATGGTGAACTAAAAGTAATACATAGACAACATTTGTTAAAATGTGTATACAAGCCGGGCTCGGTGGCTCAGCCTGTAATCCTGCGCCTTTGGGAGGCTGAGGTGAGTGGATTGCCTGAGCCCATGGGTTCGAGACTCGCCTGGGCAGCGAGACCTCATCTCTACAACTAGCTAAGTGTTCAAGGAGCCCATCGGCATCCGTGCACCCACTAATGTTGTTGTAAGGGACTGCATTCGGCTTCAGTGAAGTTTTTTGGAGCTTCCTTCAACGCGTTTGCCCATTTCATGATGGTTGATTTAGGAGCGCACCTGCCCACACCGCGCAGAGTGTTCAGCAGTTTTTGACTAAAACCAGCATGACCCCCATGCCCCACTCCCCCTGCTCACCCGATTCTGCCTTGAGCAACTTTTTTGGTTTCCCTGGATGAAAAAAAGTACTCAAAGGTAAAGGTTTTGTTGATGTGGAAGTGGTGGAACAAAAAACAGCAAGAAGCACTAAAAAGCTTCAAAATTGACAAGTTCAAAACTGTTTTTAGCAGTGGAAAAAAGTGTCTCACAGATGTATTGCATCAAACGAAGAGTACATTGAAGGTGACTGAAGTTTAAACCTGCAAGAATAAATGTAAATTTTTTTATAACAAATTAGGATTTCAGGCAGTTCCTCCCTCATAGGTGCCTGTCATCATAGACCAAAATACTATACAGTATGATCATGAGAGCCCAGGAAATATCACTTCTCTACCTCTAAATAATAAAAGTATCACTTGTACAATTTGGAGGAAAAACTGATTTACATAGTTTTTTTTTATTGCTTCCTACAGTCTATAAAATTTAATGGTTACCATTTTCCCTTGGAGTGGTGATAACATATGCATGGCACTGTTTTAAAACTGTACATGCCGCAATAAACCATCTATGAAAATAAATATATATTTACTTAATGCAAACGCTTTTTTGATCAATTGCTATCATTGTATGGGGCCCACTTATGCATTCCTATATAAAGTAGAATCAAAATATAGCAAAACTATGCCGAGTTGAGAATACTCCCCCCAAAAAAATCCTAGTAAGGAACCAAAAAAGTGAAATCAAAGTAGTGTCCTCATTATTTCAAAAAATAGTTTTGCTAACCTTAAGTAAATAAATGCCAAGGAAAATATCATCATAATTTACCATAGTGAGCTATGAAGTTACTGGATCATAATGCATATAACACAATGAAAATCTTAATTTCATTTCTCTTGAGTTTTATATATATATTTCACAAAAATAGAAAATTTAATACAGAGACGTATACGTGTGTATTTTTTTAATTATTCAGAATAATGATACATGTGAGCATTTGGTTTACAATCCATGTATCCATACAGGTCAAAGGGGTTGGTATAGTGTTTTAATTAAGCCATGGGTCACCAAGGCCAACCAGAGTTGTAGGGAGAAGTGACAGAGACAAACTGAATCCTTTACACCTCATCACATTCTGCTAGTGAAAACCAAATGCTCAAGGCTGACATTCTTGAACACTGCACTTTCTTCTCCAGGAGCACTGGGAATCAGGGTTTCATCAAGCCTCAAAAAATAATATTAAACACCTTCCAAACACTAATTTTTATGATTCATAGCTTTTTTCAGCATTCTGCTGGAATGTGGAATCCTTTTTGAGTAGAAGGAAAGGAAAAAAAATCACATGAAAAAATTGGTTTTTTAAAAAAATACTGAATATCTCAACACATATATTGTGTCTTTAGCTTCTGGTAACCAAGTAGAGACTTTGTGTGTCCGAAAGCATTAAGTAGTCTTTACTGGTACCTGAAGATGGGGAAAGAACTTGAAGAACACACATCATTGATATTCACAAGGTGGTCTTCAGAGACCCCCGTAAAGACCGCCTCCCCCCAAGCCACTTCCAGACAAATCTAGGGTCATTCCAGCAGGTAGATTATCAAAGAGGATGGTGCTTTGTCTAGGTTCAGCACAAAGCCTGGCAGATGTTGGAAGGTACCCAGCTGGTGAAGCTTTGGAAGCCTAGTGCAGATGCCAGTCCTGCTATCCCCGTAGGAGGCCTCTGGGTTCAACCTTGTAGGAAGCCACAGCTCAGAAGCAGGAAGCAGGGCATCACTCTTTCTGCTGGAATGTGGGAGGAGGGAACACATTGACAAAAGCTGACAGCACAGCCTCAGTCACAAGGCATTTGCCATCCCCGCCCTGGGAGAGAGTTGGGGGATTGGCACCATCCCAGCACTCTGCCCTGTCCTTCTCCTGTCCACAACACACACAGGAACAGCCAGTGCCTTTCTCCTGGTGGATCCTGGTGCTATAAAATTCTGCACTGCTCCAAGCTGTGCCATGAGCCCACTGAGGCAAACCCTCTAGCCTCAACATGTTTTCTCATCTCCTGCATTACCACAGCTGGCCCCTTGCACGTGGGTTTTGAGTCGCAAAATTTGGGCAAGGGATGACCTGTGCCCATCACCCCTGTGGGCTGGTGACTGACTTGATAGAGAGGTTGCTTGATGGCTATCACTCTTCCCTACTGTCAACCGGCACGTGCTACTGCGTACCCCGCCATCCACCTGGCGGAGCAGGCTTCCCAACTGCTCCACTGGAATGCCTGTGACCTCTCTGTCTTTGTCAATCCTTCTTCATTGGCGGAGAACCAAATTGGGAGTCTTGGAGAAGAGGTGAAAATGGGCCATCTGAATGGCTCCCTGTGCTATTCTGGGTCTATTTGTACAGCAATATGTTTGTCCCAGAAATCCAATTGTCTTCATGTTCAGGGGACCAAAGCCAAGCTCGGCAAAATATCATAAAACTTAAAAATTACTTAGAAGTCCAATTGAGCATGAAATAGATGTTGGGAAAGACATCAGTAATTGTAAGAAGTATTGCAAATGATTCAGAACCGGCATGTGGATTAAGCTAGAAAGATCAGTTTACGTTGTGAAACACTCAACATGGTTCTGCTTAAGGCTTCATGTAAGCGACCCTTCGCCAGAGTCAACTGCAGCGCGAGCTGGCCGGGACACTGCACAACAGGGGTGTGAAGGGTGGAAGGCTTCCCGACGCCCTGGTGCTGTGCACTTGAACTTCAGAGCAGGAATGTGTACAGCCTCCAATCCGCAGGAAGCAGGAGATCTGCAGGAACAGGAATTGAAAGGCAATTACCTGGCATCGGAATGGCACAATCTGTTCAAGGGACTTGTTCCCCGGCATGGGGTCAGTGGGAGAGGGAACTGAGTTGGTACCAGAGTCTTTCTCCAGCCTCAGCAGTTCCCAGAGAGACAGAGGGATTCTTGCCAGGTCTTAGAGCCAGCAGAGCAGGGGGCTGCGTCTTTTGATTTTTTTTTTTTTCTACCTATGCAGAAAATTTCTATGTCACAGACATTGAGGATGTACATTTTTATAAAGCAGTATGCTTCGGGTTTATTTATAATCAGGCTTTTCCTCTCTGCCTTCTGCTTAGAATATATTAGATGAGTAATTCTCATATGAATCAGAATCAAGGTAAGAAAGAAGGGAAAGCAAAACATGCAAAAACAAGACCTACCCCCGAAACAAAATAAGAGAGTAAGCAGGTAGCAAAAAGGAGTTTCTATTTTGAACTCCAGTTATTTCTATTTTTATTTTGGAAATTCAACTAATATCTTAAAAGAGAGCATACACATCATTCTTGGTATAGTGTTACTATTCATTCTGGCTAAAAAAAACCGTAAAAATAATTTTTAAAATGCAGCTCTAGGAAAGATGACTAGGAATGTATTAGAAAATCACAGAACCTTCACGCCCTGATGACTTAAGAGTTCCTGACATGAAACTGAGACTGGGCTTTAATCTCTAGTGCCTACTGCAGAAATAAAGCCTGTAGAAATCTCTTGGCAAGGGACATTTAGCATGTAAATTTGTAATAAACACTCAACAAATTCTATGTGTTTTTATTCAGTGTATATAGTTTTATATAATAGGATAGATAAAAGACAAAGAAGCAATGACTTAAAGACTGATATGACAGATACCTTTCATGGAATACAAGCTGTACCTACCTGTTCTGTACAAAATGTAAGCACATAAATAAGAAATAACAGAAATGAGACAATCCTTAGGCCAGTTGAGCTGCTTCACTTTCCTTCGTGATAACAACGATCATACATATGAGTATGAGAGTCTACTGTGTGCCAGGAATAACCCACCCAACCACTACGTACATGGGGGAAGATTCCCATTTTCTAGTTGAGCAAGTTGAAGCTTGATATTCATTTTGTCTCAATGAGCCCACCTGGAAAAATCTCAGATGTGTGGTTAAATCAAAACACTACTTTTGCTAAATAATAGATATAGTGTGGTCTTGTTTTATAAAATAGATAGTATGCTAGCACAAGCATTAAAAATGTGAGCTTTCACATGCATGATTTATTTTCACCCTGGAGAGCAAGGTGGTAAGAGAAGAGAATTTTCAAAAATCTTTTGAATTATATTTGTGACTCTAATGTATTTGTTACGACATCATCTGAAATAAAGGTAGCTTACAAACAAATAGAAGTAATGAATGTCACCAGGAGGCTATTATTACACATGATGGACAGAGGTTGCATAAGAGATGGAAGACTCCTGAGCATTAGAGAAACATTAAGCTTTTTCTACCTCTGAGGTCAAACCAGGTAGCACCCGAGGCAAAAGTTTCCTTGTTTTTCTCTGTTGTTGTTGTTATTTTTGTTGATGTGCCTTTATTTTGTTTTTCTGCTTTCAAACCTTTATCACCTTTCAGCTCTGAATCCCTGACAGTTTGGGAGCAAAAATAAAATGTAAACTTTTGACATTTAAGTGAAAGTGTTTGGTTTTCGACATTGGTGAGCTTCAGTTCACAAGGAGTGACCAGCCCAATTCTGGTCATGAGCATTTACAAATAGCACCACGTGTGCGTATCTCTCGACCAGACAGGTCTTATGGTTTTAAAGACCCTGATCCTTCTGAAGTATTCCTAGGAGGTCAGCGTTTATCAGAGCATTGCATTAGTCATGGTTACTTTCAGAGAGAGCAAACTGCTTTCCAACACAGAGCTTGGACAGAAAATAACCTGTTTTCTCCTTTGATATTTTGTGAGATTGTTACTGGCACAAATATATTCCAAGTTACCAAAGCAAAGGGTGGAAATAGATGAGCTGTTTACAAGGATTCCAAAATTTGGGGTGGAATTCTTAGTGCAAATGCCTTTGAAGATAAGAGGAGCTGGAAGCCAAAACTCTTGACAATTCAGGGTCAAATGACTTTCGGAGATGCCATTGAAAGGTCAGATGACCACAGCCACTGCCACAGCCACAGTGGATGCAAGGCTGTCCAAACAGCAGATTGAAGTCTTTGGAGACAAAGAATTTGCCTTTCCCTGCTCTCTGCACAGTGATTTCAGGTTGTTGGATTTTTCTTAATATCCTTTGGTTTATCATCAATGTATGGGTCCAGCCCACCAAGGAAGGTTTAAAAAGAATAAAAAGGAAACTTGCCAGCACAATATTCTAAGACCAAAGTAGCGGACCCCAGCTGACTCTTTGCTAAGGGATTCACTAACCAGATGGCAATCACCTCCCTAACACTCACTTTTCTCACGGTGAAATCAAGGGCATTGCAAATGATCATGCTTCTTTCTTCAGTTTAGGAAATTCTTTCTGGAAGAAAATGACAAGTTAATTAAACTAAAAACCTTCTGCACAGCCAAAGAAATAATCAATAGAGTGAACAGACAATCTAAAGAATGAGAGAAAATGTTTGCAACCTATGCATTGCACAGAAGACTAATATCCAGAATTCACAAGGAACTCAAACAACTCAACAATAAAATAAAATAAAATAAAATAATCTCATTAAAGAGTGGGCAAAGGACATGAACAGACATTTTTCAAAAGAAGACATGCAAATGGCCAGCAAGCATATGAAAAAATGATCATCATCACTAATCATCAGAGAAGTGCCAGTGAAAACCACAATTAAATAGTATTTTACACCAGTCAGAATGACTATCATTAAAAAGACATAAAATAACAGGTATACACTGTTACTGGGAATGTAAATTAGTACAACAGTATGGAGATTTCTCAAAGAACTAAAATGGACAACAGTATGGAGATTTCTCAAAGAACTAAAATAGAGCTACCATTTGACCCGTAATCCCACTACTGAGTATTTACTCAAAGGAAAAGCTACCTGCGCTTGTATGTTTATTGCACAACTATTCACAATAGCAAATAGATGGAATAAACCTAAGAGTCCAACAACAGATCATTGGATAAATGCAATGTGTTATCTATACACAATGAAATACCATTTAGTCAAGATAAAGAATGAAATCATGTCTTTTGCATAAATGTGGAAGGAACTGGAGGCCATAATCTTAAGTGAAACAACTCAGACACAGAAAGACAAATACCTGGTGTTCTAACCTGTAAGTGGGAACTAAATAACATGCACACATGGGTGCGATGTGTGGAATGCCGGACAATGGAGAATCAACAGAGGCAGGTACTCAAGGGGGTGGATGGTGAGAAATTGCTTCATGGGTACAGTGTACTTTGTTCTGGTGACAGATATGATAAAAGCCTAACTTTCACCACGAAGCAACCAAGAATCCCCGTAACAAAACTACACTTGCCCTTAGTACATTTATACAAATAAAATTTAAAAATAAGAAAATCACATCATTTAGAATAAATGAATGCAAGGGATACACTCGTAGCATTCTTCTCTGAAGCAGCCTGCAAGGGCTGAAGGAGAAGCAAATGTGGAAACTCTAAGCTCCTCTGATGTTCCCAAACAATGTTGCTCTGCTCCACTGCCTTCCACTTGAGTGTGCCTCTGATTTCACACCACTTTTTTTTCTTACTTAATGCCTGGGACCAGTTTCTACCCTGGCGATTTGCTTAACATAATGAAATGTATTTTGTCAGTATTTCACCTAGTATACGAGGGGGGACCCCCCAAAAAAACAAAATTCATTTGTTAAAAAAATGTGTATTGGGCCATTGACCTGCCAGCATCTGGTGTGGCCATGTGCTCTTTGAGCTCTGTCGCCATGCTTCCTGGCTTTGGCCCCCTCCCCCACCTTGGGGAGGTGGATCCCCTCTTTCTCTTTCTCTCCAATTTACTTGCTAAATGAACTATCTTTTCTAATCTCAAAAAAAGTATATTTACTCTTACATTTTTAAACTTCAATCACCTTCGAAGTGCTCTTCGTTGAATGCAATACACCTATCGAGATGCCTTTTCCACTGCTCAAGACAGTTTTTAAACTGGTCTGTTGTGATGCCCTTTAGTGCTTCTGCTGTTTTTGTTTCACCTCTTCCACATCAAACAAACGTTTCCCTTTGAGGACATTTTTCATCAAGGAAACAGCAAAAAGTCATCCGTGGAGACCTTGTGAATAGGGAGGGTGGGGCACGGAAGTCACACTGTTTTGAGTCAAAAACTGATGAACACTCAGCCCGATACAGGCGGGTACACTCATAAATCACCCATCATGAAATGGGCAAACATATTGAAAGAATCTCAAAAAGAAAGAAGAAATTCACTGAAGCTGAATGCAACTTCTCCCAACAACGCTAGCTGGTACACTGATGCCAGTGGGGTCCTAGAACATTTATGCAGTGGGGGAAGCCTGGATTATAATTGTCCCACCCTTCAGAGGACAATTCATTTGGGGGGAATTCCCCCTCATATTTCCAACTTCATATCAGTCTGATAAAAGCCTGCAGATGTCAAGTACATTGAATAATACCTATAAAAATATATGTCTCATGAATTTTGGCTTCAGGTATAATAGAGAAATAAGGTCAGGTATTTTAATAAATCATCAGGACAGCAACTGTTCATTCTAAACCCCTACTGAACAGGGGGACTGATTGCTGGTGAGAAGTCTGCAATCTGTGATGTCAATTCATTCACTGTCATAACTGGCAAAAAATTCAAGCTGTTTGTTCTAATAAGGTCTTATATTTATTTGACCATTTAAAGACCATGCTACAAGGTTTCACTCTTCTTTAATTTGCTAGCACAAATGCGTGCTCAATTTATAAATGAAAAAAAATAAACAAAGGGAAGATTAATTGATGTGCCTACATTCTCTCATTAAGTTGTTAATCGTACTTAGGATGAAGTTATAATTCACTTGAAAATAGGGTTTTGTTGTGCTTCTCCCCAGACCAGTGTTTTTCTAAATAATTTGTCTGGAAACCATAAGAACATTTTATCTGTGACCCAATAAAGATATACACCCACAACATTAAAACATGAATTTCATGAAATTAAGTTTAGTCTTTCTTTTTTTTTTTTCCTCTCTTTCTCTTTTTTATTTTTTTTGCTGCTTTTAGTTACTTTTTCTTTCAAACCAAAGATGCTATTGGGACTCATTAATTGATTTTCCAACCTTTTTAACATGTCTAAGTAAGCAGATTGAAAAACATTGCTTTAAATTTTAGGTCCTCAGGTGTCTTTTTGATAGCAATCTTGTTCTATTATTAATTTTTAGAAAAATAAAGCAATAAAGATGATGTCAATATAAACTTGGCAGCAAACCTTTCTAGAAAAAAAAAACCCTCTTTTTCCTGACAACCTAGTTTTACTACTATTTTGGACTAAAATGTCTCTCACCCTAACTACCTATCTTTTTTGAAACAATGATATTATCTCAATAATTAATTTTGTTTTTAACACCTCTACTTGGACATAATTAAACAGTTGTTACGTTTCATACATTTTAAAAATGTTCTTTGTTGTTGTTAAAAGTTTTGGTTAATATTGAAATGTTTATGTCTATTGATGTATTTAGGCACTTAAAAATCATGATGTTTGAGCAACTAAAAATGGCTACAGCATCTTCCTACTGCTAGTGCTGACCATCATGAGCCTCTAATATATAAACATATCTCCAGACACCTGATTTTGCCAAAAAATATAGTTATTCTTTCAATCAATTAGAAACAATTATTTTAAAATTTAGAGAAGAAAATTTTCTTAAGAAATATTCAGTATGATGGGGCTTACATTACACTCTACTATTATTATTATTATTATTATTATTACAGATGCTTTTTTAAAATCTGCTAAAAGCTATACATCCATGACATCCAAAAAGGTAGACACTATAAAAAGGTGACTAATGAGCATTTGAAACATGGTTAGTGTGACAGAGGAACTGAATTTTTGTATTTGATTTGATTATAATTAACAAAATTGAAAACTGATACTCAGCTAGTTTTTGGAAAACCTCTAAGGATGTTTGGAACAACTTGAGCACATGAGTCTATATTTGATTGAATCAAAACACAGATCAAGTATTTCCAGTGAAAAGTTAACATTTCAGTTGAGATGTGCTGTAGGAGTAGAATACACACTGATTTCAAAAACTTGAAAAAAAATAAAATAAAATCTACGACTCATAATCATTTTTGTTGATTTCATGCTGAAATGATATTTGCAATGTATTATGTTAAATAAGCTACATGATTAAAATTCATTTTATAATGTCTTTTTTACAGTCATAACTGCTACATAATTACCTCTGTGGCCCACAAGATGTATTTATTGGACAGCACTGATCTAGACGGTTCTCTCTTTTCCAGTCTCCACACATACCCAAATATCAAAATAATGCATCAGTGCTTAAGTCCGTGGGTTAGGGTCCAGCCCAGGCAACTTGGGAGACCTTGTCTCTACAGTAAACCAAAAAATTAGCTAGGCATGGTAGCACAGGCCTGTAGTTCCAGCTATGTGGAAGGCTGAGGTAGAAAGATCACCAGAGTCCAGCAGTTCAACTCCAACTCAAAATAATAATAATAATAATGTATCAAATTCAGGATAAATAGACCTTCTGAAATGTCAACCTAAATTTCTATCTAGTCATCCCAATGAAAAGTCACCCTTGAATTAAGATCATTTCTCCTATACAGAAGTGGGAACCGGCTCTATGGGAATTTTGGTGACTTACTATAGGTCAGCTAGTAAGGACCAAAGCAAGAGTAAACCCCAATGCAATTACTTCCATTAATTTCCACCTTAATGGTACTTAAATATATAAATTAGAATCTTACCTATATGTAGCCATCATCAACTTTTGAAATGAGATGCATGCATATACTTCAGGCCCAATGACACTTACAAATGTTGTACACACCTTGAAGACAATTATTTGCATATAAATGATACCATTACCAAGGCCACAATTAATAAATTTAGAATATATAAAAGTGTATTTAGAACATTGTTTTCCAAAAGATATCACATTTCCTATTTGTAAACTTTAATTATCCTACATAGAAAAACACTCTTTGTGATAAAATCTCTCAGCAAGCTAAGAATAAAACAAAATTCCCTCAACTACACAAAGGACATTGCTTTGATTTGAATATTTATCCCCTTCAGAACTCATGCTGAAATTTCATCGCCAATGTAATGGTATTGGCAGGTGGGGGATTTAAGAAGTATTAGACCTTGAGGGCTCCATCCTCATATGTGAGCTTAATGCTTTTTAAAAAGGGCTTTCACGAGTGGAATTCCTCTCTTCCCCTTCTGCTCTGCTGCCCTGTGAGGAACAGCATTTCTCCCCTCTTGAGCAGGGGTCCCCAACCATTTCGGCATCAGAGACCAGTTTCATGGAAGACAATTTTTGCATGGACCAGAGGCCAGGGGGTGTGGTCATCAGGCATTAGATTCTCATAAGGAGCAGCAACCTAGATCTCTTCCATGCACAGCTCACAACAGGGTTTGCACTCCTACCAGAATCTAATGCCACCACTGATCTGACAAACATGGAGCTCCACTCGCCAGCTGCTCACCTCCTGCTGTGTAGCCCGGGTTCCTAATATCTGCAGCCCTGGGACTGTAGACTCCTGCTCTAGAGGATGTTAGGCTCCATCTTGGAAGCAGAGAAGGAGCTCTCGCCAGACACCAAATCGGCCAGCACCTTCATCTTGGTCTTCCCAGCCTCCAGAACAGAAATAAATTGCTGTTCTTTATAAATTTCCTATTCTATGGCATTCTGTTATAGCAGCAAAAAATGGATGGAAATAAATATCTCCAAAATCTACAGCCAACATCATATTTGATGATGAGGAACTAGAAACTTTCCTGCTAAGATCAGAAACAAAGCAAAGCTGACCCTTCTCACCACTCCTTTTCAACATTGTACTGGAAATCCTGGCAAATGCAATATGACAAAAAAGGAAATGAAAGGTATTTATATTTGGAAGAAAGAACTAAAACTGACTTTATTCACAAATGACATAATTATTTACATAGAAAATCTGAGGAATTAACAAAAAAAATCCTAAAACCAATAAGCAATTATAACAAGGTTGTAGGTTACAAGGTTAATGTATAAAAATCAATCATATTCTTAGAGTCTAGCAATAAGCAAGTGGAATTTGAAATTAAAGCACAATATCATTTACATTAGCACCTCAAAAATAAAATGCTTAGGTATAAATCTAACAAAGTGCATATAAGATCTATATGAAAAAAATTACAAAAATATCAAAGAAATTCAAAAACAACTAAATAAATGGAGAGATGTTCTATATTCATAGGTAGGAAGAATCAATATTGTAAAATGTCAGTTCCTCTCAACTTGATTATAGGTTTATTACAACTCCCATCAAAATCTTGGGAAGTTATTTTGTGGATACTGATGAACTTATTCTAAAATGTAGATGTGTGTTTAGAAATTGTTAAACTTTATATTTTCTTTATGTCTCAACATTCCAAAAGTAAGTTGTGAATGCTCCAGCCAGGGGACCAAGTCCACCTGTGTGATAAGATTTGTCCTTGTCCAAAACTTCCCCTTCTTGTTCTTCCTGGTCTGAGACCTAAAATCATTCAAACACACCAATGAAACTCCTTGATGCCTGTCACTTGTGTATACCCTCTGACCTCTAAGAAGCAATTGCTCACAGATCCTCTCATTTTTGTCTCCCCACCTGCCTGGCTGAGGCTGCTTCCTTGGTACTCCCCGCCATGACTTCTATCATGCTTTCTTTTCTAGGACCTGTGAGTATGATATGTCCTTTCATTTCATTTGCATCTTCCACCATATTTCCATGACTGTGCTGGAGTGATCCTAAAAGATCTCACAAAGGAGACTTACTTCCCTATTTACAACACAATATGGAAAAGCAAAAGACCTAGAATACTCAACACAATATTAGGGAGAAGAATAAAATTGAAAGACAGTCACTACCTGACTTCAAAATTACTACAAAGCTATAGTAATCAAGGTGGTGTGGTATGGTCAAGGGAATGCATGAACTGATCAATGAAATAGAATAGAGAATCCTGAAATAAACCCACATGAATGTAGTGAACTATCTGTAACAAGGAAGTAAAAGTAAATCATCTTTTCGACAAAAATGCTTAAAAAATAAAAAATCAAAAAAGACATCCACATGAACAAAAAGAGTCTAAGCAAAGTGCTTACACTCTTCACAAAAATTAACTAGAACTGGATCATAGACCTAAATGCACACAAGATCTTTATGAGAAAAATTACAAAAAAATCAGACAAATTAATGAACAACCTAGTAAGTGGAGACATGTTTTATATTCATGGGTGAGCAGAATCAATATTGTAAAGATGTCAGTTCTTCCCAACATGAAAAATGCAAAATACAAAATTATAGAACCCTAGAAAATAATGTCGGAAAAAAAAATCTAGATGTCCTTGGTTTTGGCAATGACTTTTTAGATACAACACCAAATGCATGATCCACAAAAGAAATAATTGATAAGCTGGACCTCGTACATTACAAACGTCTGCCAAAGACAATGTTAAAAGAATAAAAAGACAAGGCCACAAACTGACATAAACACAAGAAATGTGACAGAGAAATGTTATCTAAAATAAACAAAGAAATCTTAAAACGCAACAATAAGAAATTGAACAAACCGATAAAACGAGTTCAAAAGACCTGAACAGACACCTGATCATGAAGAGAAACACATGGCAAATGAACATCTGAACATATGCTTTTAGGGATTTGCACATCAGAATAACAATGAGATGCCACGACACACAAATGAGAATGGTCAACCACCAGAACAATGATAATACAAAATGCTGTTGAAAATGTGGAGTAGGAGGAACTTTCATTAATAGCTGGTAGGGAAGCAAAGTGACACTGTCCCTTTGGAAGACTGTTATGGGACTTGTCACAAAACTAAATATATCCTTAACTATACACAATCCCGCAGTTGTGTTTTTTGGGTTTTACTCAAATGAGATGAGCATTTATGTCCAAAAACAAAACTTCACATGGAAGTTTATTGTGGCTTTACTTACAATTGCCAGCAACTGAAAGTAACCAAGATGCCCTTCAGCAGGTGAATGGATAAATAAACTGTGGTATATCCAGACACTGGAATACAGGGGATGCCAAAAAAATGTACACACATTTTAAGTATGATGTTTAAACTCAAAAGACAGTATTAATCAAACAGCAGTAACTGTGCAGCAGGCAGGACAAAGAAGATTGTAGAAGTGTGGTTGAGTGAACATCATACTACACATTGTTACAGTAATTCAGCTACAAAAAGTAAAGCATAGATATCATCTCTTGGAATATGTATGCTTTTTCTGGCACCCCCTGTGTTATTCAGCAATAATAAAAAAAGAATGATCAATTCATGAAAAGACATGGAGAATTCTTAAGTGCATATTGCTAAGTGAGGGAAGTCAATCTGAAAAGACTACATGCTGTATGATTTCCAACTACATGACCTTCTGGGAAAGGCCAAATTCTAGAGACAATAAAATGATCAGCAGTTGCCCAGGATGAGGAGAGAGGGAGGGATGACAGGGCAGGCACAGAGGATGTTTTGGGCAGTGACATTATTCTGCATGTTGCTATAATGGTAGAAAAACTTTACTCATTTGTCAAAATCCATAGAATGTACTTTACTAAGAGAGAATCCTAATGTAACTACGAAGGTGGTGTGATAATCCTGTGTTGATGTCGTTTCATCAGTCTTGATAAACGCACCATTCTGGCGCAGGATGTTGACAGGGGAGACACTGTATGAATGTGAGAACAGGGGGATAGGAGAACTCTCTGTGCCTTCTGCTCATTTTTGCCATCAACCTAAAACTGCTTTAAAAAGAAAACCTGTTATAAAGGACTGAAAAAATAAGCAATCATGTATAACAGGAAGAAATGAACAATGTCATACTTATAATAGAAAATTTTAAGACACCCTTTTCAGCTCAAGAATACAAAGTAGCTATGCTTAATAACAAAATTTACCAGCTATATATAAATATATATAATCTCATGAATATTTCTGACTCTTATACCTAGCATGCTAATAATATGTATTCTTTCCAATTGCACAGAGAATATTCATAAAACAATATAAACTCAACAAAAGAAATTGTATGTATTATATTATGAAAGAAATCTTGCTTCAAGGTCAGTGACTGCAATTCCATACATTTTGAAACTAACAGAAAGAATAAAGCAAAACACCTGAAAAGTTGTAGAAAGAAAATTGAATAATAATTGATTTGCAAAGGGAATTTTAAAAGTAAAAGTTACAAAGAATGCAGAACTTCATGACTATTTAATAGCAAAGAGGATAACATGCTTGAAAGTTTTGGTAAAATAATTCTGTAAAAAAAATGGAAAGGTAATGAACAACAATTTAGCCAAAATATCTGAAAAATAGCAACATATCTAAGAAAATAGAAAGAAGATACTAACAAAACAAATAAAATGAGAGTAAAAAAGAGTTGATTGATTTAAAAATGAATTATTTGATTACTTTGGAGATCAGAATGTAAAAATATAAATAGCAAAAGACATCCAAATGGATTTTAAAAACAAAACAAAGTTAATGAAAAGGAATTTGTAACATAAAAAGAAAAAAACAGATAACACATTATTACGAACATTACATACAGAACATCTACAACTCATTAAGGAAAAGGCCAACAAACTAATAGAAAGAGGCAGTCAACACACAATTGACAAAAGAGAAATACAACTAGCTGGGCAGCATTTTAAGAGATGCCCAACCTCGCTAGTCATCAGAATAATTTAAAATTAAATCCACATTGCCATGCCATTTTTACTTCTCTGATTGATGCATTTATATCAATATTGGAGAAAGTGAATGGAATCCAATACCCTAATAAACTACTCAGACTATGTAATGTTCTTAAGTTATTTCTCCAGGGTTGTTTGGAAGCCTTTTGGGAATTTTTTGGAAAAGAATGTTATCTGAAACAACTTTCTATTTTTCTTTTCTATTCTTTTTAGACTATTACTGACAATCATAGGTATATTTATTTTATTTGTTTCATCTTTGTTTTCAATGGGAAAAAGTAGCTTATAGAAAACAATCTTAGTGTCCAATAGAGGCAATCAAAGTATTACATAGAAAATAATACAATGGAATGCATGTAATACTTAGAAAAAAATTAAGTTATATCTTTATTTATTGACTTCGAAAAAAATCATTACAATTTTTAATCAAAAAATAAATATTGTAGAATCAATCTGATGTACAATTACATACTTGTAAAAGTACATAAGAAAATTAAATATTATAGTTTTTTTAGCAAATCATCTATTCTTAAGTTTTCTTATCAGCATATTTTAAAAATGTTTTTGTTCTGTCTCTTTCTATTAATTTTGAAAATTTTGTATACTATGTACCAAAATTATATGGAGTATATGTACTATATGTAATATTATATACTTATATGCGGTGAAAAGTATTTGAAAAAATATATAGTCAACTGGCAATGCTTACACTAAAAAAAACTGAGTGGATAGGTGGTGGTCAAGGGAGTATGCATTTTTTTTTGTAATATCTGAATTTTTTACATTGAGCATCTGCCCATGACTTTCTGATATACTTTTAAAAAGTAATAAAATTAAAAATAGGACAAAATGAAAAAATTTAAAATTTTAGTTTTGCTTTTATAATACGAAACTAACACATTGAGTATTCTATGTATACATGCATGATTTTAGGTGCTTTTCCAAATATAATCTCACATAGAAACCTTCAAAACACTCTTGTAAATCAAGCACTGATATTATCTACATGTTATAGATTCAGAAAATGAGGCAGAGAATTTGAGTGTGTTTTTGAGGACCAAATGAGATTGCACCTTATGCTATTTACACATTTAAGAGTGAAAGGAGTCAAAAAGCAAACAGGTAGATATTTTTTTTTTTTTAAATGTGTTCAAAGTCATCCTTGAGAAACTTCCATTAACATTATAGGAAAATGTGCAGTCCAAATAGAAAACTCTCAGATAGATTTAGCCCTGATGCTGTAATAGAATTTCTCAAAACCTGGCCGGACCCTGGTGGTAAAGGAAAAATCTTATGGAGCACCAACTATAAAATGCTGCGTCCTCATGTCTTTACATGTTCTGTCTTGGTATTTAGCTTATTTAAAACAAATCAAGAAACCTCATTATGATCCTCATTCTTATATAACATGCATTCGTTAACATTTTATTCACTGGCATCTGTCTGACAAATTAAAGAATCAGTTCCCTGCAAAAACCTAAGAGTAAATGTGGACTTTGAATCTAGTGTTCAGTTAAGAGGGTCCGTCTGACCCTGAGGCTTGAACCACGTGGGCACACAGACACATCGTCTGGCCAGGACCACAGACACGTTAGTGGGCCTTGAACTCCGGTTCTGCATTAACTGTTGGAAACCTCTCTGCTCGTGCTCTGAATTCTTTTCCATCATCTCTGGGCATTTTGCCAGTCACATCCCTTGAGTCGATTCTCTTTTCTAGGTCTGGCTCTCAGGACCTACTCTGGTAGGACCTACTCTGCTGAAACACTGGGGACAGACTTTTCCATACTACTGCTTTCATTACTTCTGTGTCTTTTTTTTTTTTTTTTTTTTTT
>NW_007231671.1:232995-237840 GCF_000164805.1 Carlito syrichta | reverse complement strand
CTCGACCTGCTGGGCTCCGGCGATCCTTCCGCCTCAGCCTTCCCAGTAGCCGAAATTACAAGCATGCGCTACTACGCCTGGCTGATTTTTTGATTTATTGTAGAGATGAGGTCTCACTGCCCAGGCGGATCTCGAACCCAGGGCTCAGGCAATCCACTCACCTCAGCCTCCCAAAGGCGCCGGATTACAGGCTGAGCCACCGAGCGCAGCTCTTCTGTGTCTTTTGAGAGAAATCTGTGTGATGTTGATTCCATGAAACGTGGGTGGAGTCAAAGAGTAAATGGAAACTGTATAAACGTTCTCTCTGTCCAGTCTTATCAGCAACAGCAGGAGTTTTGTGACTACCTACTCCAAGAAGTTATAATTATTTGCATTGTACCTCAGCATTCCTGCCAACCAACGTGTTAACCCTCTACTTCATGCAAGGCATACAGCTAGTATTTGTAAAGGATATAAAACACATTTGTGAAAACTCTCCATAAAGGAAACTGATATTCACTGAAAGAGCAAATCATTGATGAAAACATGAGCTAAACGTGTTCAGAACTCATCATTATACAAAGCATGGCCAGTTAAGGGCATGAATAAAGTGAAGTATAATCTTCTTGGAATCTACAAACATTCCCAGTCTGGTTTACCATATTTTCCATAATGACATGTTGCACTATAATTAGACTTTATTGCACATGGTTTCTGAGAATTTTATAAATTGACAGGACAATAAATAAACAAAAAATAATTGAGCAAGGACAAATAAGACTACAGTAGATTTTTCCCTGGAATGTACATTTGCACTATTTTCTTTCCAAACCACATCGTACATTTCATTCTTTTAAAAGTGTGTGAAGGAACACAAGCGGCAGGTTAGTCTGGATATGTTATTACTCTTGAAGGGATTTACATGAGTTGTCTTTTAACTATTTGATCTTAAGTTCGTCAATTACAAACTCTAGAACAAAACTAACAAAGCAATGAAGGTTTCATGGTTGGAATATATATGGATACATTATTATGTTATAAAAATCTTTTTTTATTGAAAAATTTGTTAAAGACAAAGACAAAAATCCTAGTATTGTTGGTGAATTGTAGCAACATATTACTAATATATTTGAAAACTAAACTCCATATTCCCCAGATTGGGTGTCTAACCGGAGGGTAGGAAGGACACCATCTGGAAAGCAGCTCAGAACTCTGGTTCACTCAAATTCTGTCCAAGATGGACTTTCACCACAGTAAATATAATTTAACTTTACAGTGAAACATGTGACATTCACTAAGTCATGAGGAGGTTGTGGGTCAATCTCAAGATCCTCTTCTCACTCTTTCCCCCTACTGGGAGGTGAGTAAATGTGAGAACAACCATCTCCCCCACTCTTGTATTTGTGGCCGAACAAATAACGCTCAGCTCGTGTTCACTGGATGCCACAAAGACCTCTAAATAATGAGCTGCACGTGTATCTGTCCTTGAAGAAATTAAAACATCGTGTTTACTTTTTGTTCATAATTCAAATGGCTCAGATGCATGTTTAAGAGGGAGCTGAATAGCCACAAAGATGGAAATAATAGACACTGGGGACACAAACAAGGGGTCAGGGTTCAGAAATTACCAATGGGGCACAATGTTCTCTAACTGGGGAATGGGCCACCTGAGACCCAATCCCCACCACTCCACAATATATCCATGTAATAATACACATGCAGTCGTACCCCCTGGATCTAAAATCAAAATGTACTAAAAGAGTTTAAGGCTGTTCAATTTTAAAATGTATCGATCACTTTGAAAATAATACAATTTTCAAATTTATTATTTGTAGGTTGCCATAAACTGCAGCATCTTTTCTTTTTGTTCAAAAGCCCTTTAACTCATTTGCCAACTTCCTTCCCCCATTGGTTTCAGCTTCCAGGCATCAGAAAGCCATTAGACCCAGAGCCTTATTCGAATATGCAAGGCAACTCCTCCAGCTCATTTCGGTTTTGTTGTGGCCAGCTGTTCACAAGTTGAATAGTTTAATTAGGAGTGGTTTTTAAGAATAAATAAGTGTCTGTATTGACTAAAATGTAATATAATTTTCGTTTCTCCCCTTCAAAGAAAGCTCTGGCATAATATTTTGGTTGTGGTTCTCAATATCTTTTAAGTTGGAAGAATGACATTCAGAAGTTGGTTTAATGATGTTAAAGAAAGTGCAGAAAGGTCAAGTCTCACTTTGAAAGTTTAATTTACAACTATGTGAAGGCTAATGCCAGGTTTGAATACTGACGCACCTCAAGGAATATCATACCAGTTTTACCAACTTGCAGACTAGGTCCACTATAGTTTAGTTTTACTTATGTATCTGCTATTTGACAAGAACTGATAAAGTTTCCTACAGGTTTCACCTACACCTTGCTCTTCTGATGCTTAGAAACTTCAGTTATGAACTAAGTATCACTTAAAAATTCATCTGTTTAGGAAGATAAGACATACCAGCTCAATCTAAAGAACGGCAATTTACGTTTCTAGTAAATATTTCAGTGCTTTGCAGTTGTTTTGTTGCATTGGATTGAATTGGATTATAGAGCCATATTGTTACTTATTTTATAATCAAACATTTTATAAATACCCCAAATTTTAATAAATGTTTAAATACATGTTTCCATTTTCAAGAAAGATTTTCTCCATTGAATTAATTTCCTTCTCAGTCAAGATCTGTTGACTATATTTATGTGGGTCTACTTCTGGATACGTTTTCCTTTTCCATTGATCTATTAGTCTATTATCTCACCTATAATGCATCATCCTAATTACTACAACTTTGTAGTTGGTAACACCCATCATCTTTGTTCTTCTTCATTATTGTGTTGGTTATTCTGAGTCTTTTACCTTTCCATGTAAACCTTACATCAAGTTTGTTGATTTCCACAAAGTAACTTGCTAGTACTTGTGTTGAACCTATAGGTCAAGTTTGGAAGAACTCACATCTTGACAATATCGAGTCTCTGTGTCCACGACCATGAAATTTCTCTCCATTTATTTATACAGTTTCTTATTTCTTTTATTAGACTTTTCTAGTTTTCCTCATATAGATTTTGTACATATTTTGCTAGACTTAAATAAAATATTTTTATGCTAATACAAATTGTCTTGTTTCTCATTTCAAGTTCCAATTGTTCACTGCTGATGTATAGAAAAGCAATTAACATTTGTATATCAACCTGTATCCTGCAACACTGCTATAATTGCATATTAGTTGCAGGAAAATTTTTTGGTCAATTCTTTGGAAATTTCTTCCTAAATCTTCTATAATAGAGCTTTTCTGCTCTAATTTTTATTATTTTGTTTTATGGTTATACAAGGCGAAAATTATTTCTTCTTTCTCTAATTCACTAAGGTGGAAACAGATTCTTAATTTTAGATCTTTGTTTTTAATTATTATTTCTTTTTTCTAATTTTGTTGAGGTATAATTGACAAGTAAAAATTGCATATATTTAAGGTGTACAATCTAATGATTCTATACACACACACACACGGGGAAATAATCACCACAATAAAACCAATTAACATAAATATCACTTCAGCCACTTTTTAATTTTGTGCATTTAATGTTGTAAATTTCCCTCTAAGCAATGCTCTCATTGCATACCATGCATTTTGAAAAGCAGCATTTTAATTTTCATTTAAAAAAAAACTCTCTTGAAACTTCTTTTACCCATGAACTATTTAGAAGTTCTTTGCTTAATATCCTAATATTTGGGGATTTTCCAGCTCTCGTTTTTTCATTGATTTCTAGAAGTTTTATTGTGGTCAGATAGTATATTCTGCATGATTTCTTTTCTTTTAAGTTAGTTAAGGTGTATCTATGATCTAGCATGGGGTCTATCTCATTGTCTGTTCTGTGTGAATTTGAAAATAATGTGTGCTATGCTGTTGCTGGGTGAAGAATTCTGTAAATGTCAATTAGAATAAGTTGATTTTAATTCTGTTCAGATCAGCTGCATCCTACTTATGCTCTGCTTGTTTGATATTAGTTAGTGAAAGAGGAGTGTTCTATTAGCTAATGAAGGAAGGGTATTGCAGTCTTCAGCTATGAGAATAATTTTGTCTATTTTTCCTTGCAGTTCTATCCGCTTTTGCCTCGTATATTTTGACTCTCTGTTGTTAGGTACCCACATGTAAAATATTTGTCTTTTTGGAAAATTGATCATTCATCATCATGCAGGGTCTTTTTTCCCCCTGATAATTGTCCTTGCTTAGGATTCTGCTTTCTCAGAAACTAATACAGCTATGCCAACTTCCTTTTGATCGGTGTTAGCATGATACATCTTTCTTAATTTCTTTAGTTCTAACCTGTGTCTTTATATTTAAACAGAGTTTCTTGTAGAACATTTATAGTAAGGTCTTTATTTTAATTCACTCTATTCACAGTAGCATGATTATTGGTACACAAAGGGTGCCAAAAAATTTTAAGAAAGGAAAAAAATTGTATTAAAATTGTAATACTCAATATATACCAATAACAAAAGATGAATACAAGTCACATTTGACTTCTGCAATTACAAGAGATACTCAAAGTGTTATAATCACCATCCAGACACTTCTGATGATGGCAAACTAATAGTAACATATTGGAAACATCACTTAAAATTGTATACATTTTTTTGGCATCCCTGGTAGTTGACTTAATATTGTGATGTTTGCAACTGTATTCTTTTTCGTTTTTTTTTTTAAATCAGTATTTTTTATTTTAATATTGTGGCATTCAGTTAAGGTTAGGTATACAAATATGCTTCGTTCAGGCACCCTTGTTGATTAGGGGTGTCTCCCCGTCCCCAGACAGATATTGACTACCATTAATCCCACCTCCCTT
>NW_007231671.1:230773-232742 GCF_000164805.1 Carlito syrichta | reverse complement strand
GGAGTCATATGGGAGGTCAATATTTAGAGCTTTTAGGAATTGCCACACTGCTTTCCACAGAGGTTGCACTAGTTTGCACTCCCACCAACATCGTAGAAGTGTTCCCTTTTCACCACACCCTCTCCAGCAACTGTTATTTTTTGAGTTATTGATAATTGCCATTCATACTGGGGTTAGGTGGTATCTCAGATTTGCATCTCCTTGATAATTAGTGAGGTTGAACATTTCTTCATGTGTCTGCTGGCTGCTCGAATGTCTTCCTTTGGGAAGTGTCTGTTCATATCTTTTGCCCACTATATAATAGGGTTGTTTGTTTTTTTCTTTTCAGCACATTTGAGTTCCTTGTAGATCCAAGATGTTAAGCCTTTGTCAGACCTGTAGTTGACAGATACTTTTTCCCAGTCTGTGGGCTGTCTCCCTGCTGTCTTGATGGTTTCTTTGGCTTTGCAGAAGCTTGTCAGTTTAATGAGGTCTCACTTTTCTATCTTATCTCTTATGGCCTGTGGGCTTTGGGTTTTGTTAGGAATTATATGCTAGTTCCAATTTCCATAAGGATGTGTCCTGCATTTTCTAAGGTTCTGATGGTTTGAGGTTTTACATTTAGGTCTCTGATCCATTTAGAGTTAATTTTTGTGTGGGGATAGATAGGGGTCTTGTTTGACTCTTCCGCATGTGGTCAGCCAGTTTTCCCAGCACCATTTACTGAATAGGTTCTCCTCTCCCCAGTGGTGACTGGTGAAGGCTTTGTCAAAGATGAGTAGGTTGAGAAATTGAGGTTTTGCTTCTGAAATCTCAATTCTATTCCATTGGTCTATATGCCTGTTCCTGATTCAACACCAAGCTGTTTTGATTATTGTAGCTTTATAGTAAAGTTTGAAGTCTGGTAGTGTAATAACTCCTGCTTTGTTTTTGTTTTTGTTTTTTGGCTGAGGATTGTTCTGGCTATTCTTGGTCATTTATGTTTCCATATAAATTCCTGTATTGTTTTTTCTAGCTCTGAGAAGAATGTTGCTGGTAGTTTGATGGATTGTAACTGTATTCTATTCATTGCATTTCTTCTTTCTTTTTCCTCCACGTCGTCTATCTTGTCTAGTTTTAATTTAACATTATATGTAATTCTTTTTTCTCTCTTCTCTTAACATTTCAGTTATACTTCTTTTTAAAAAATTAACGATTTCCCTAAAGTTTGCAATATACATTTAAAACTAGCATAAGTTTGCTTTCAAATTAGGTTATATTGCTACATGGGTTTTGTAGGTGTCTTATAATAAAACACCCCCATATCTTCCATGCCATCACTTAATAAGTTGTCATTAATTTCACTTCACCGTATGCTACAGTCTCACAATACATCGCTATTATCATTATTTTGAATAAATATTTATCAATTTTAGCAAATAAGTATAAAATAAGTAAAAGATTTTACTTTGCCTTCATTTATTGTTTACTTTTCTTATTTAGGAACTCTTTGCTTTTCTTATATTTTTGAAGATCAAGTTCTCTAAATATAGAATTCAAGGCTGGTGGGGTTTTTTTTTCTTTCAGCACTTTAACTATTTCACCCAACTTTATTTTTGTTTGCATGGTTTTTGATAAGATATAATGCAAAATACTTAACTTTTTTCTTCTTAGATAATTCATTTTTTCCCTCTACTGTCTTTCAATATCTTATTTTTGTATTTGGTTTTCATTGATTTAGTTATGATATTCCTGGGTATAGATTTTTTGATATTTATCCTGCTTAGTGTTCTCTGAGTTTACTCATTCATTTTATAAAAATTTCAACCGTCATTGCTTTGCCTATTTATTTTTCTTTCTTTTTTCTTTTAGTATTTTAATTTCAGCTATGCCCCATGTTTTACTAATGTCTCACAGTTCTTGGATATTAGGTTCTGTGTTTTCATCCTGTTCCAGTGAAGTTTCTATTAGCATTGTTTCACATTCGCTGATTCTTTTTCTTTTCTTTTCT
>NW_007231671.1:221626-230663 GCF_000164805.1 Carlito syrichta | reverse complement strand
TCACCTCAGCCTCCCAAAGGCACGGGATTACAGGCTGAGCCACCAAGCCTGGCTTGCTGATTCTTTCAGTCATGTCCAGCCTATTGATGAACCCATCAAAGAAATGAAATTCCTCATTTCTATGGCTGTGGTTTTGATTTCTAGTATTTTCTTTTGATTATTTTTTGAAGTTTTCCTCTATGGTTACATTGCCAATCTTTTCTTGAATGTTGTCTACTCTTTCCATGAGTATATTAACATATTAATTATAAATATTTTTAAATCATGGTCTGAAATTTTTAAAATATATATATATTTTCATTTCTGAGTCTGGTTCTGATGCTTGCTTTACCTCCATAGATATTTTTTATTTTTATTTTTTTACTTATACCATGTCTTGTGACTTTTTGTTGAAAGTTGGATATGTTGTATTGAGCAAAAGAAATGGAGATAAATAGGGCTTTCATGGAATAATTTATGTTGATTTGGCTTTGAGTTAGGTTTTGTTTACCATTTGGTGTGGTTGTGGGATCAGAAGCTAATATTTTCTCTAGTGTCCATGTTTGTTTTCCCTGTTATATTTGTGCTTCTCTAGAGATTCCTTCTTAAATAGAATCTGACCCTTATAACTCTTTTAGTTTAATTCCCTCTTATTATAGGGGAGCCCTGTTAATATGATAGTGAGGTGAGGGAGAGAAGCAGAGTTCTATAATCTTATAATTAACTCTTAGTCTTCTTGTGTTCCTTATCTGTGATTTTCTTACCATTTATTTCTTACCATTTTTTGTCTCTCTTTCTTAGGTGAGACAGGAAGGTCAGAGTGGGCTGGAGTTGGATAATTGTTCATCTACCTATGCAAAGTAGAGCCCTAGTGAACTCTTCTTCACTGACAAGTAAAACTTTTTTCATGGAGAACACACTGGGCATATTTCAACCTAGCTATTTTTCTCCCCCTAGTGCTAAAGATACAGGTGATTTTTCTTGAAAATTATTATGAGAACCTGTTGGCATTCCTTCAGTTAAAATTCATGAAAATATGGAGGCCTCATCCAGACTGCAGCCCCCAGTAGTTATTCACTATCAATCTTGTCCAAACCTCAATCTCCAGCAATTCTTCAAATCACCCATTTGATTACACTGTCAGTCCTTTCTGTTCCAGGTAAGAAGATAAGCCATTTTCCTGGCTTTCTAGATTGTAGGTAGCAGTTTGCCCTGCAACCTCAATTCTCTGCTGAATCCTGGAAAGTTCCTTAACTGTCATTTTTTCAGCTTTTTCTTTTTCGTAAGGATGACAGTGACAATTTCCAAACTCTTCAGATGTTGGAGCTGAAACCGGAAGTCCCTGCATTTTTTTTAATGTCTCATATTTCAAAAGCACTGACACTGTGGTTAACATCTGGTTACTAGATTAATATTTTGTGGTTAGGAAAATATTTTTTAGAGTCCAAGTCTGAGAGATCAACCCATAAAACTTTGCACAAATGAACAAGTGTTCCATGGATAAAAATCCCTTTAGCAATTGTGTGTGTGTGTGTGTGTGGGGGGGTGATCATAAATTCCCTTCCTTACAGACAATTGTACTATTTCAGCAGATGAACAAGCAGCTAAAAAGAAATTTATCATCCACACAAACTATTTTCCTATTGACTGAATTAACTGAGATGTTGCTGTATTTTCTTATAAAGACATTTATTTCTTGAGGAACTGGATTGAAACTAATGTCAGATGAGTGAGGCATTTTTCAGGAGCTCAAAATGTAAGAGTGACCCGAAAAATTAGTATTCAGCATAAATGATATTTTAAAGCTATTTTTTAAAATAAAAATTAATTTTAAAAAATAATGATTAACAAAATATCAAAATATATATAATGAAGACAGAATCAGAAATAATCTCATGCAGATGCATTTTGAAATGTAAGGCCAAATAGAAAATCCTGTTGCTGGCTTTTTTTTTATGTTTTCTCAAATTTTGTACACTAAGCCTCGACCTTGTCTCAGTCCTGGTCAGGAAATACCACAATCATCACATACTGGAAAAGCACGTTTACATTTTTATATTATGGAGGGAAAAATTGAGGTGTGTCAAATACAAGATGACTTTCTGCCATACATAGTTTCATATGACTATCACCTGAAATTCAGTATAACTAAGTAAAAAATTATTGCTGGTTTCTTTTTAAAAAATACAAAGCTAATATTGCACTCTGTAGCTTTTTATGACTTGAAAATAATATTGATATGATGCTAAATACTTTAGTTGTCTCACTCCACACAAATAGACATCTCCATAGATAGGAGTTTCTCTGTGACTGACATTCCATGAAGCTTCTGGTCTACCCATGATCTTGGACTCCCCTTTCCTTCAAAACCCCTCCATCCCTATTCCTTTCCCAAGTTGTTTCCAACCTTAAAATGACTTAATTTTGTTTACACGTGTCTTTATTTTTTTACTGAAAATATTTAAGGTACACAACATGACATTTTTGCATATGTAGTGAAAAGATTACTACAGTCAAACAAATTAACATAACCCTCATTTCACATAGTGTGTGTGTGTGTCTGTGTGTGTGTGTGTTTGCTTTGTGGTAAGAGCTGAAATCCACTCATTTTAGCTATATCTTTGGCTACGCCCACTCTTTATAACTAAAGTGACTTGAACTTGTGTTTGAATACAGTTGTACGTATATAAGGAAAGACATCTTTTAAATGTCATGTATATAAATTGCATACCCTTTGTTGTGTACATAGAGTAAAATGACTCACATATATTATGCAATTTTCAAATTCGTAATACCAGAGAGTGTCTTATCACCGAAATACTCCCTCTTGTCTTTGGATTCCAGGTTACGGGATCAAAATACATGTGAACGTGGGGTTCACTACTTAAAGGGCTGTGTTGGTAAGAAATGAACAGCTGTGCTGCTGCTAAGATGGTTGGTGGGCTCCACGCAGAGCACATCTGAGCACTAGGAATGTACCCAACCGCCTGGAGATGCACAGGTGTGAGAAACAAGACCACCATAAAGACCATTCTCTTCTGAGTGTGCCCAGATGATGACTGGAACAATTTGGGACTTTATCGTTTTCAAAACTTTAATCTCCGTAAAATATTCAACAGCAATACAGAGAAAAAGACTGAGATTATCTGAGTTTTATAGGTAAAGTACATAGAGTACTTCCAAGCTCATACACGGAGTCACAGACAATAGAATCAACTATATAGTTGATTATAAACTAACTATATAGTTGATTGCATACTAATAAAAATGAAACTAAAAATAAAATTGGGAGAATGAGAAAGGATCACTGTTTTCCTTGGACAATTATATATCGTTTCAAAATATGTATATAGTTTTGTATATACAGTTTCAAAAAATATATAGCTTGAAGTTTAAGTTGTGATTTTGCAAATCAGGCAGATAAGGCCGTATCTGAAACCAGAAAAATGCAAGTTGTTTTCAGTACACAAACCTACTGACTTCACTCTCTATAGCAAACATTCTTTTGTCTCTATCACATTTTGTTAATGTCTTGTAAATAATATGTTGGTTTTCTATTTCTGAGAAATGTTTACATTGAGTCCAATTTTGCCATTTTGAAAAATAAGTAAGGAGGAAAATTGTACTGCATGTATTTGACATTATTTATACACAAGAACAAAATACACCACCCCGTCTAGAGAGCAGGGAACGAAGACATTGATTTTAAATATTAAATTTGATTTTTTTTTATTTGGTTAAAAGCCTCTGCTAAGCATTTTACTTTTAGGAATCTCTCCACAATATCCAAAAATGACCTCAAAGCAAGGTGTGGGAGACTAGTAGAGAAATACAAAGAGATAGGGCCGGAGTCCCAAAATAAAATGGATAAATTCAAGAAGAAACCGAGTCATGAGTAGAGGCTTTTTCACTTCATAAATTACCATCTCGATGGACATTCGATACCAGCACATTAAAAGCACGAGTCATGCAAAGAATTTTCGTGGGCAGAAAAGGCTGAAAGAAGAGCTTAAGCAACAGTGTCAGAGCTCTGGAGAGTTTGATGATGGTCCCAGATTTCAAGCAGATTCTTAAATACATTCTTCACATAGCTTGGAGTACCCGGGTGTTACATGTCACCGAAATGGTATACTCATTGTGCTGTTTTTATTTCTAAGTGGAATCTTGAAAGGTCTTTCTAAGTAAAAGGTTGGCAAAGAAACAACCCCATCCCTCAATGTCCCTGTCATTTTGTCTTTTATGGGATTGGATGCAAATGTTGTGCAGTCTGGGCTCTCCACCCAGCTCTGGTCACACTCAGCACACTATTACAACCCAGCTTTAAAGCTTACCTTTTTTTGTTTGTTTTTGAAGAGTTGGGGGCATGGTCTCAACTTACTGGTGCTGTTTGTGGAGAAAACTTTCAAGTGGTTTTGAATTATGAAAAAAGTCCATCATAAATTACTTGGGAACTTTATTAAACACGAGATTAAACTTTGATGAGCACATTTTTGTAGAAACACAAGCAATAGAAAATAGAAACAAATCTGAGAAAAAGTGCAATTCAAAACAGATTTTAAACTGGGAAGGCATGAAGAAGAATGACATCACATCTTTGAGAGAAACACATACATGTAGGTTGCAACAACGGGATATTTTCATAAGTGAGGGAACATTTAATACGAATGTCAAAGAATTAATAATTAGATATCCTGAAACATTAGCTTTTAAGGCTGTTGTATTGCTTATGTAACATATTTGAAAGAATAGCATCTTGCATGATTTGTAAGATGTAACAAATGGAATTTGTTTTTGTTGTTGCTGGTATACGTTAAAAGTTGTTCAGGAAAGGAGATGAAATCAAAATGTACCATGCTGCTTCACTGTAAGAAGAATTTGCACAGTTATGGGAATGTAAACTCTGACCCAAAAAGGTGACAAAAGTATATGGAGAGAGTAGGAGGGAGCAGTCTCTATAGGTTCATGGCTAGAGGGGATTTTATAAAATAGATGAATTATCAACTGCAATGTAAGGAAAGTAACAGATCTCATCTGCACTTAAAACATCAAGAAATAGCTGCCCAAACACTTTCTTTGGAAATGAAGAGGTAAGTGACATTTGAAATAACTAACAGAAATGAATCTAGAAACAAAATTGGGAGAATAGGAAAGCATCACTGCTTTCCTTGGACAACTGTATTTCTAATGATCACCCTGGTAGTACTTTTTGAACATATATACAATATTACTTTGAAAAAAAAAGTTTTATAAAAAATTAAGTCCTATTTAATAAAACATTTTTGTGTGGCAGAAAGGAAGACTAGTTGGAAATTTCTCTTTGGTTAATGTCAAATAGTGGGAGTGTTAATTAACCTAAATTATTATTTCTTGCCAAAATAGTATAAGACCACAGAGAGTGATCCACATTGAAGAATATCCTCTGCAATCCTACTTCCCCAAGAAATGAAACTGTCTTCACGTTCCTGTCCAAACTTGTATACAGCCAAAATATCCTGACCAGGACCAAAGACTTTGAGTCGTTCTAGCTTAGTTTGAATTCTGGTTGTGCCTCTTATCACTGTAACTTCACAAATGGTCACTATGTGCGTTAGATGACTTCTGCTCCATTCTTATCATTCAGAACATCTCGTTTAACTCCTGGACAGCACTTACCAGAACACAAGATGACAATTTTTGAGTGTAATTGTTTATTCAATATCCATTTGTGTCTGATAAAATAGACTTTAAACTCTTTGGGGCAGGGTTCTATCTCAATCTGCATTAGATCCCTAGCTCTGAGCAGAGTGTTTGACATACAAGGGATGTTTGTGAAATAATTGGTTCGAAGGATGGTTGGATCATCATTCTTAAGGCTGCGTAACTTTCCAGGAGGTCGTTGAGTTAGTTTTTTTCTTAACAATTACAATACTATTGGAATAATTTCCATTTTCAGTTACTTCCACATGTCCATAGTGTCCTAATAAATGCATAAAGAATAGGGATTTGTCTTGTATTGGATTATAAATGTTCAATAAACACAACTACAATGTGAGTAGTACTGTCTAAATTCTCTGATCATGTCTTCTGTCTTTACATTATCCTAATCACCTACTCATATAGACAATCAACATATATTTGAATGCATACGTGAATTAACGAATGCAGAAAGGAGTTATAACTATCCAGCAGTCAATTGGGAGAGTTCTTGAAGTCTAATTCTACTTAATTTTTTTCCTCAGTCCTTCTCTCTAGCTGTGAAATCTTTGTGCATGATTAGCATCTCATCTTTTGAGAAGGAAACAGTACAATGTGGAAACTCTTGCATTTTTTTCTGTGATATACATCTTGATAAATCTTTCTAAATACACACATACCTCCTTCTTAAGTGGGGTTTGATATCTTCTTACTGAAAGCCAACTCCCTAGAAATATTTCACAAATTTTCTTCTGTGAACCACTTTTTTGGGGAGGTGTTTCTTTGGTTATTTAAGCCCAGGTTAGGTCCCACCCTCTCCTTTAAGAATCATCATCATCTGAGCCTGCTATAATGTTAATTCATTTCTGGACAGGTATCTTGAGTTAAAAATAAACTACGTAAGAAAAATTTTTTAAAAAAAGAATCATCATCATCATCACCATTATTTTCTTAAAATACTGTGTGGGTGGCATTATGGTAAACACATTACATACACTATCATCAAATGGCCACCTTATTACAAAACCCAAACTCCTTAACTTGCTATATAAGGCCAAATAAACAAGTCATTTGGTTTTGAATTGCTTTCAGTTTTATTTTATCCAATAAAGAACATTATGCTTGTTTGTACAGAGGTGGGAATTGAGCCTTAAAACATATAAGCAATTAATGCAAGCTCACAGAGTAACGAATAATGGGTCTCGCTGTCCCCAGCATCCACCTTCTTAACCAGTACACCACAACCTCCACCCTCTGCATCTAGTGTGGGGTCTGCTGTTTTTACATTTCATGACAGCTCACATAAGATTCATCACATATGATTCTTTATTCTCAGTCACATGCTTTTTTTTGACAGTGATAAATTTATTTAATCAATCCTGTCAACATAGGCTTTATGAATACAAAATTACCAGTGTTGCATCTTTCTATAATTTATTTATTACAGAGTAGTAGGTTACAGGTGAGGATTTACTACATAAGTAGGATGCATACAGTACTTAATAATGTCTATCACAGGGCACAGCATGTAAAAGTCACTCAGTGACACCGATCGCTATTAAATAAGTCAAGTTTTTTTCTACTGACCATTGTGGATGTGATCAACACAAAACCTTAGAAAGAACTCTTGCCTAAGCCAAATTCAAGTTGTGTTGACCCCACCCAGAGATCATTTAACTAACTTAAATACATGCTGCATTCTGTTTTTATTTTAATTTCCTAGCCTGAATACCATTCTGTTTTCTGGGTTTCATTTGAAATATCAAAAGGAAAAGTTTCGGTCACTCAATTTTTTATTTTTCTTATTTTTCTGTCACTCCTTCCTCTCCCATGCCATAATGAATATGTCATCTCCTCTTAAATCTAAACACTGAAACAGTAGTCATCCCATGACTTCAGAAATGTAAAGGGATTGTGAAATCTAAATCTCAAGAATTGTAGCCGGGCATGGTGGCTCATGCCTGTTATCTCAGCGGTTTGGAAGGCGGAGGCAAGAGGATTCGTTCGAGACCACCCTGAGCAACATGGCAAGACTTTGTTTTTACAATAAATCAAAAAATTAGCTGGCCGTGGTGGCGCGTACCTGTAGTTACAGCTATTTGGAAAGCTTAGGCAGAAGGATTGCCTGAGTCCAGCAGGTCGAGGCTGCAGTGGCCATGACTGTGCCACTGTACTTCAGCCTGGGCAACAGAATGAGACTCCTACTAAAAAAAAAGAAAGAATAGAATTGTAACATCTTCACTTCCCAGTGGGCCATATTTAAAGAGCTGTTGCTGCAGTCCAGTGTCGGCCACAGACATCCAACTCTGCCCCTCTCTACTCTCTCTAGACCCATTCCCACTTTCTAAGTCCAACCTCTTGTGACACACACCTTAGGGACTGTCCCGAGGCCTTGACAGCTCTCTCTGCTCCTCTGTCCACTGGGGTACGACTCCATAAGGAATTATTGTTTTAAACTAAAGGAGGTTCTTCTCTCATTTCAGCCATCAAAATTCTCTTTGTTCCATCTGCCAGGCAGCTGTCTTGCCTGTGGCCTCTCTTTCTTTGCAAGGACAGGCTCCCAGACCTCTCTGCTCTGCCCCGCATTGGGAGCATATGCAACTTTGGTGTCACAAGAAACAAGAATATTAAGATTTCCTCAAATTGTCCCCTGAATTGTGAGAGTTATATCTTTTCCATTTTGGTGGATGCATAGACATCAAGTATTCATTTTTTAGTACTGGATAAAAATGTCATTACTTTTAAAGAACTGTGCATCTCAGTGTTGGTTATTTATTAACGTATACAGGTGACTATATACATATATATTTATATCCATAAATCTTTATACATATTTATATAGGTGACATGAATATATTATTCTATATGCTATATAAATGATATGCATCAATATTATATATTATTATCTATAAGAGTTAATTGATAACAATATGCATAAAACACTATATATATCTGCATATACAAAAAGATATATACATGCACACACATATATTCACTATGTGTTAAATTTTATACACACATATGTATGTGAACAGTGTCTATATGTATGGTTCATTACATAATATATATATACCAGGGGAGTGCCAAAAAAAGTATACACATTTTAAGAGATGTTATTTATGTATTACTTTTCAAAGTTGAATTAAACTACAGTAGCTGACTATTACAAAATTATGCTAATTATTTTATTAATTCAAAAGCACTTTACATAGTCAGCTGAACCCACTATTACCATTGTTCTTATCCCATGGGAAGCAGTTGGCTACAAAATTCTTATTTTATAAGAAACAGAACCGAAGTCGGGCTCGGTGGCTCAGCCTGTAATCCCGTGCCTTTGGGAGGCTGAGGTGAGCGGATTGCCTGAGCCTGCGGGTTCGAGACCCGG